>NC_063050.1:49800441-49927941 GCF_018812025.1 Megalobrama amblycephala
ACTCACTCACTCACTCACTCATCCACTCACTCACTCATCCATTCACTCATCCATTCACTCACTCACTCACTCACTCATCCATTCACTCACTCACTCATCCACTCACTCACTCACTCACTCACTCACTCACTCACTCACTCATCCATTCACTCACTCACTCACTCACTCACTCACTCATCCACTCACTTACTCACTCACTCACTCATCCATTCACTCACTCACTCATCCATTCACTCTCACTCACTCACTCTCACACTCACTCACTCACTCACTCACTCATTAATGGGCGATTTCAAAACTGCTTCATGAAGCTTCAAAACTTTACAAATCTTTTGTTTCGAATCAGTGGTTCGGAGCGCCAAAGTCATGTGATTTCAGTAAACGAGGCTTCGTTACATCATAACTGTGTGTTCACACCGCCGGCGGCGAGAGCGTCAAAGTGACGCTAGTCATTCATTTTCAATGAGAGCCGGCGGCGAGCTCCGGCGAGAGCGGCGCGTCTTGGACGGTGTGAGCGTCGAGGAGAGTTGAAATCAGGTTAACTTTATGGTAATGAGCTATGACGCGGTTCGGCGGCAACCATTTGGAATGTAGAGGTCCTCGCTTGAGAGGCTTCCAATTGGTTGACGCGACTTGTCATTTACTTTGACCCTCCCGTCGGCGGCGGTTTGAGTACAGTACAGCGTTGTTGGCAGGGCAGCCAAGGCGATTGTTGACGCTCTCGCCGGCGGCGGTGTGAACGCACGGTAAGTGTTTTGAAATTTCAATAGTTCGCCACTGGGGGGCGTGACTTTGGCAGTTTGATTCGCCAAACCACTGATTTGAACCACTGAACCACTGATTTGAAACAAAAGATTCGTAAAGCTTTGAAGCTCCATGAAGCAGTGTTTTTAAATCATCCATCACTAGATATTGTGGAATAAAGTGGTTATTTTTTTAGTTTTTTTGTGCACAAAAAGTATTCTCGTCGCTTCATAACATTAAGGTTGAACCACTGTAGTCACATGAACTGTTTTAAATATGTCTTTAGTAGCTTTCTGGGCATCTGAAAGTGTTAATTATCTTGCTGTCAATGGAGGCCTCACTGAGCCATCGGATTTTATCAAAAATATCTTAATTTGTGTTCCGAAGATGAACAAAGGTCTTACGGGTGTGGAACGACATGAGGGTGAGTCATTAATGACAGAATTTTCATTTTTGGGTGAACTAACCCTTTAACAAATGGAACCTTATTATAAAGTGTTACCAATAAAGGTATATAAAAAACATTATTGGCTTATGATGAGCAAGCTTAACTTTAAATGGTCTTCGAATTACACTGGCATAAAGATTCTTGCATATAAATCTAAAATAATGTGAAAGTGATATTAATCTTTTAGATGCTTGCATTTCGATAATCGAGTGAGAGCAAGAGAAGCAGAGTTTAAAAGAAAAGTTATAAAATACAGATACGGTTCAAATACAGTTCGGCTCTGTCCACTTTAATACTTCTCAGTTAGCTCATAGCTCACAGAAAGACCAAAGTCTCTCAAAGTCAACCAGGGACACTCTTTCCTGTGTTTTTCTTTAATATCAGAAGCACTGAAAGGAACTTTGTCTCAGGCGATGGCACCTGCTCCATATGTGATGCTGACAGATGTGCGCAGTAATTAAGCTGCCAGGGGTGTCTTCTCATTATTCTGCTGCTTTCCCATGAGGCCTATGAGTGTTTCTATGTGCTTGATGTGTGTGCGGCTCTCTGTCCACATGTGTATCATAATGATTATTTTGGCAGTACTCAACTATGAACTGAAAAAGCATGAAGATTTATAATATATCATGCAAGACTAATGTGACCATTTTGCTCCTGGGATGAAATGGCATGAACTGGCATGAAACGTCACTGTGTTCACAAATGCATTAAGTTTTAAATATAGAGAATAACAGGCTAAAATCAACCGCATCAATCAAACGTTAAAAAACTGGCTTTAAAATGCCTTCCTAGATTAAATCCTGTAGCGTGCAACTCCACGTGTTTTGTTTTTTTTTCTTCTCATGGGCGTAACACTTTGAGGAAGCATAACAGATTAATGATCAACAACAAAATAGAGAGAGCTTAAAGGGGTCCTTGATTATGATTGCACTTTTTTAACTTTAGTTAGTGTGTAATGTTGCTGTTTGAGCATAAACAACATCTGCAAAGTTACGACGCTCAGCGTTCAATGCAAAGAGAGATATTTTCTTTTACAGTAATCACTTTTTAAGGACTACAACAAACGGCTGGTAGGGACTACAACTAGCTTCTTCCTGGGTTGGTGACATCACTAACCCTAAAATTTACATAAACCCCGCCCCCGGGAACACACAACAAAGGGGGTGAGGCCATGTTGGGCTGCTTTAGAGAAGAGGAAGAGTTGTTGTAGTAGAGTGTTGTTGTCATGCCTTCATTTTACGCCGGACTGCTTCACAAACGAGGGTCAATTCAACACTGGATTTGCACAAAAGATTAACATGACGGCACATGCTAGTCAATGAGTTGAATCAACTCCACAGCAGCTACATAAATGTATCCACTAACCATTCAGAAACGTCCAGTTTCATTCTAAAAGTTGTAACTTCTTCCTGAGTCTCTCCATCAGTGTCGACTCCGGTTTGAACAATGTAAGGCTGAACACCATTACTGACAATCCTCATTTTGGCTGCGTGAGATTCTCCAGCACGAGCTGTTAAAGCTCCACCCTCTTCTGGAAAGGGGGCCGGGAGCAGCAGCTCATTTGCATTTAAAGGGACACACACAAAAACGGCGTGTTTTGCTATAAAAAAGATATAGCATATGTTGTTCTACGTTTGAAGTAACTACTTACAACCCACAGCTTTACAATGAATAGAGAAATGGTATGACTAATTTACACACGCAGTCGCTCTGATTACGTACTGTGCTAATTTATGTGTATCTGATTTACAACGAGCAGAAATCTGTAAGAAATGTTAGGAACATGGATAAACTAACTGCTGAAAGTGATCTGCTATGTCAGAGCACTCTTTCATTAGGAAAAATATCCCACCTTATTTAATAAGCGTATTTACAGTACAAACCTTGTAAGTGAATTATGAAAGAAAAAAAAAAAAAAAACGAACAATATAATTGTTCATTAATCGTAATCAAGGTACAATGTTCAATTAATCGAGATTTTGATTTTAGGTCAGAATCGTCCAGCCATACCACCAACTGCAACTTTCGGACACCACCTTTATTTTCAGCTCAACTATCATGGACCGGATTGTGGGATATAATAGGGACCAAAGGATACATGTATGTCTCTGCCTTCAAAAATTAAAGTATCCTGAAAGTATCTCAGGAGACAGGATGTTTATCCACCTTAATTTGCAACTCAGAAGTAAGTTATTTTCTGTGCAATGCTTTAAATTCATTAGCCGCTATAGGTAAAACACTAGAAGAATAACTAGATGCAGCAAACAGTAACTCTTTGCACTACAAACCAGCGCGTTTATAATTATGACATTACAACAAGATGGTAAGAAATGCCAGTTTGCAATATCAAGCAGTATAACAAGCTGTTTTGTACATAACTGGAAGTGGATGAAACCGGAAGCCAGACACATTCAATTTACAAATGGCCGCGCTGCTCTTACGTTAAAAATAAGGTGGATACCAGCATTGGATTCGGAAGTGCCTTGTTGCCTTTCTACCTCCCTATGCCGTCTGCGAAGGCAGCATTTTTCAGCTTTTGAATGCAATGGATGTTGTACATCATAAATGGGAAATAACAGTCACAGTAAAGCTATCATGGGAAATTAAAAGTTTATTTTTAAATGCTAAAGTTTAACCAAGGTAGTCATTTATTAAAACTGATGACAGTTTATTCACAAGAATGTAAAGGAAAGATATTTGAGTCAGATGTGACAACATTCAGATTGTGAAAAAGGTCTAATCATAGCAAAACACATTTATTAAAGCAAGACTGGCCATGTCACGTTATAACTAGCAATTGGACGTTGAAATTATTAGAGTAACAACCGGCAGCGTGCAGTCTGATACTGCTTTTATACAACAGTTAATACTAAATAACTTACATCTTGGACAAAACATTGCATTTTTTTTTTTTTTTTTGAATTATGTAACTTTCATAAAGAGTCAATAATCAGGGATGAAGCATGGTCTTTTTTTATATACTTTTTTGGTTTGAGTTAAAACAAAATGTAATATATAAGTATTTAGCAGAAGCTTTTAGCCAAAACCACTTTCAGAGGAGGTGCTACAGCATAAGTGATAAAGAGTAATCTTATTCTCCACTCTCACTCTTGCGTTGGTGTAATACCTCAATTACTGCAGTGCAGGACAGAGGATTATGGACTCTAGTCCTGCTGATGCTTTAGTTCCGCAGGTCGACTGTTGCTAATCAATTGAAGAACAGGATTCAATTCATTACACCCAACCCAAATGATGCACACACACACACACACACACACACACACACACACACACACACACACACACACACACACACACACACACACACACACACACACACACACACACACACACACACACACAGTCTAGCTCAGAAAACAATGCTCAGGAGTTGTTTTTTTAAGCTCAGGAGACTTATTTAAATGTGTCAAAGCTGAATTTAGAATTAAGAAAGAAAATAACAGATTCTATGGAGCCCTATAGGGACATTGTGAAGGAAAAAATGTGATGGGAGGAAAAAAAAAAAAAAAATAAAATAAATATATATATATATATATATATATATATATATATATATATATATATATATATATATATATATATATATATATATATATATATTTTTTTTTTATTATTATTATTTTATAGGTCAATGACACGCAGGATCTGTTGTGCACCAAATCCTCCGACATTGTCTTGTCAGTCATCTCGCCTTACTCTTGTCACGTGATAAGTGAAATCAGATTGCATCAGATTTCATGATGCATCATTTAGTATTGTACATTTAGTAATATTTAGTTGTATTGTACATTTAGTACATTTATTAATGTACATGGTTCGTCTCAGTAAATCAATAATAATATTAATAATTGCCTCCCCGCAAAATAATCTCCCTAATATAGCCTAATGAATCTTGGCTTTGTCATCCTGGAATATGGCCATGACGTGTCTTCCTACATTAGGGATGGGCAATATATCGCATGCGATTCTCACGCGCATTTCGTCAGTAAAGCCGGTTCCCTGATTACCGCTAAATCGCCATCACCTGCTTTCAAATGGAGCGCCATTTAACAGACAGAGCCGTAGTTCACTGATAAGCCACGCAAATATCGCGTTCATTATCGAAGGCGATTCATCTGCGATATGAACGTGATATTGCGTGGCTTATCAGTGAACTACGGCTCTGTCTATTAAATGCCGCTCCATTTGAAAGCAGGTGATGGCGATTTAGCGGTAATCAGGGAACCGGCTTTACTGACGAAATGCGCGTGACAATCTCATGCGATATATTGCCCATCCCTATCCTACATGTTGTTTAAGAAATGAAAAGCTACACACTCCATCAATTAGGGTTAGAAGAACTGTTCCCAAACATATATCATGCTGGAAACACAATAATCACTGCAATAATGATCCAATCATAGACTCTGAGGTATTTGCCTATTTAAATCCAAACAGCGACTTCAGTATAAGATATTGAAGTCATCTCATTTCTGATTCTATAGAGACATACTCACTTATATCAGCATGGGAGTATTCTAGTATGTCATTAAATGCTTTGTTTGTCTGAATCATAGTTTATTGCGGCTCTTTTGTCCTCTGTCGTTTGGCAGGGATGAGTGGTCACTCTCCTCTCGCCGAAACGAGGAGCCGTTTCTTTTTTGCTCATTTAATGGACTGATTTCTTGTTCATAAAGCAGGTGAGGAGTGTGGATCAATTTATGACTGAGACAGACACGATCCTCAATACTTAAGACTGTAGATTTACAGCAGGCCGGTTCGTCATTACTGGACGGCTCTCTCAAACTGCTCTTAGATCTGCTTTTGACTTTCTGATGTTCTCAACAAGGCCAAATAGTTTGACACAACCAGCTTGCGCTGTTTTCTCCCATGATATAACATATAACAATTCAATGGATTTTTCTAAAGATTTGGATGTCATGAGGTCTCCACATCAAAACTCAGTGGTCTGTTGGATTAAATCCCTGGCGGTTGTTTTTGTTGTTGATGTAGCAGGGGACTACTGGTTCGGATATCATTACCTGCTCCCCCAGAGCTCCTCAACCCATTGTCATAATGTCCATGAGAGGAAAGCTTGACTCAAATTGCTCCAAGGGAGCTGATGCCACACTGACTGCCCTTGACTAGAGCGATTCCCCTTCAAAACACGAAACACCCTCTTCTATGAACATGCTATATGAAACATGTATTAATACAAAGGTTAATATCCCCTTAAAGGTGCACTTAAAGTCAGCATGAAATGGATGTTATGAATGCTTCTTGAACAAGAAAAAAATTTAAGGTGCCAAAAGCTGTCACTGTGGCAGTGCCTTTTCATACGGTACACCTTTGTATCTAAAAAGTGCATATTGGTACCTAAAAGGAACAAAAGAGTACCTTTTTTTTTTTTTTTTTTTTTTTTTTTAGAGTGTGAGGTAAAGTGAATGTAAATGTAAAGTGAATGTAACATGCCATATGATGACATCCATGAACACTCTTTGCTCCATCACAAGCAAAATAATCAATTATTTGTTAACACTTTATTTTAGTGTCCTTGTTACATGTGTATTTAGTAATAATAGTAAATTATCCATAATTACAAGCATCTAACCCTAAACCAAACCCTAACCTTAATTATATAGTAAGTACATTTTAATTAATATTTCTCAGTACTTAATATATAATTACACTGTAACAAGGGCACAAAATAAAGTTTAACCAGTTATTTTTTAATACTATTTAACAGGGGTGTAATGGTACACAAACATGACGGTTTGGTGCGTACCTCGGTATTGAAGTCACGGTTCAGTACAGCAGAGGGGAGAAAATGAAATTTCTTGGTCCCACTTTATATTAAGTGGCCTTAACTACTATGTACTTACATCAAAAAATAAGTACAATGTACTTATTGGGTTCATATTGAATTGCAAAACACTTTTGCTGATATTGAGGTGGATACGGGTAAGGTTAGGGAAAGCTTTGGTGGGATGGGTAGGTTTAAGGTTAGGGGTAAGGGTTAAGGGATGGGTCAACAGTGTAATTATGAATTTAATTACAGAAATTAATTACAGATGTAATTACATGCAGGTGTTTTTAAAATATAAGTACAATGTAAAAACATGTATGTACACAATAAGTGCATTGTATCAAATGATTAATTAAAATGTAAGTACATAGTAGTTAAGGCCACTTAATATAAAGTGGGTCCAATTTATTTTTATTCTTTTTTATTAAATAGTGGTTTATTAAACAAATTGCATCTCTCTCTTTAAATAAATTCAATTATAATTAACATTTTCTTAAGGATTAAAAACAATCTATCTCAGCTAATACTGTAAACTATATACAGGGAGCTGTGGACACTAAATGACTTGCCTGAGGTAAATGTGATGCTACGTGAGATATTATTCTCAAGCTGTTTTATTGATGTCTTTCTGCTGTTGAAACGCTGGTTGAGAGATTACACGTAAACATATCTATATAGATCATCTGTTCTTCTTCTTCTGCGCTTTTTCCTGTTGTGGCAGTTAGCAAACAGCGTTGCATTACCGCATGCGCCCCCTTCTGGATTGGAGTGTGGATCGACTGACTGTATTCGTCGTCTGATTGTATGCACCCAACCATGACGGTTCAAGACGAATACATGTACCATTACACCCCTACTGTTTAGAATACTTTTTACAGCCTTAAAAACTTAAAAATACTAAAAGTTTGCCAACAAACACACACAACTTCACCTTGTGTTTCAACCTTTCATTTCTGCAAGTCTTTGTGAGGTACCTGCTGTTTTTTAAAAAGCAGAAATATAGTTGTGCAAAAAGACACTTTATGACACTAAGCACTCAAAAAAAAAAAAAAAAAAAAGAGTACAGTAGAGTGACAGTACAGATGTGAGAAAGGTAAAACAGTTCTCCAGGGCTAAAAAAATAGTGAAAAGAATCGTCTAACCTCCCGTTCGCCCACTCAAACCTGTCAAGCAAGTGTCCTGTTCAAAAAGGGCAGCCATTCCTGCTCACCTCATGTCTGTTATTCTCCGTATCCCTCCCTTTTTCAAGGATGAAGGAGAACATGGGGGTGGCTTTCAAAAGAAACAGTCACTTCACACCTCAAAGATATGTAACAGCTCACTTAAAGACTTTCTTTTTCCTTTCGCTCTCTCCCTCCAACGCTTTTACTTGTGCATATTTGATGCTGTTCCCTGCAGTAAAGTCAAGGATGCAAAACATTTGGCTGCAGGTGAGTAGATTTATCTCATTGTTTCCCCGTGTTTTTCCTAGAAAATGAAATACCAACAGCCTCAATCATAACTGCGTAAACCCGAAAATCCTTTAAAGACCGCACACGCATAGAACGAAAACAGGTGCTGAACCGGGAACGCAGCTCACGTTGCGGTGAGGTAAACGATGGGAGGGGGAGTTTAAAGAGCAGAGAGATATGTGTTAAGAAACACAGATGAGCGCTGATAGAGAGGGCCTTGATGTGGCGGTGATGAAGCCGAGGCTGAGTACACTGAGCACAGCTCCATTCATCTTGCCCCCACAGCAGACAGGCTGCAGTAATGACTCCCTGGAGAACACGGCTCTGCCTCTGACCTTGGAAATCTCGGCATAGCCTGGGGACTGTTGACACTAACCCGAGAGACTGCCTGAGGTTTTTTTACACATGATATTTCTTTATAGGAATGAACCCAAATGCCCACCTTAATCATGCCAATACCAGCGTGGGTTTACTCATTCAAGTCGAGTCACCTTTATATATACAGTGCTTTATACAGTACAGGCTGTTCCAAAGCGGCTTCATGGCAGTAGCATGCAGTGGTGCTCTGAAATGATCAGGCAAAGTCCTCAGTTTTTTGATGCATATATATATATATATATATATATATATATATATATATATATATATATATATATATACACTGCGTTCCAAATTATTATGCAATTGACATATCAGTAAGATTTCAGTACAATAAATATTCAGATTTTAGTTTTTCTAAGAAAATGTTTGTTTGTTTATTTATCCATGTCTTTTTAGATAACTGGTATCAATCTCAGACAAAATAATTTGCCAGGTCTATGGAAACCCTACTTAGAGGTTGTTCCACATTATTAAGCAAGTCACAGTTCTCATGCTATATGAGGAGGAAGAAAGATCTTTCTGAAGATGAAAAGCATGAAATGGTCCAATGTTGTGCAAAAGGCATGAAAACAACTAATATTGTGTGAAACTGAATGGAGATTATCGAATTATCATAAGATTTGTGAGTGATTTAGAGCACAGCAGAACTCGGTCAGATAAAGGTTTATTGAGGAAAGTTCCTGTCAAAAAAATGTATTGTATTAAAAGGGCAGCTACAAAAAAGCCAGTGTTGAGCAGCAAACAGGTATTTGAAGCTGCTGGTATCTCTGGAGTCTCAAGAAGCTCTCCATGCAGGCTGGCAGTTGTGCGTAAAGATGCATTTTAGCCACTCCAAACCAAACCTCACAAAGAGAAACATTTACAGTGGGTGTAGAAATACATTTTCAAACAGTTTTATTGCTGTGGTGTTTTTTTGCAGCATGGTATAGTGCATAGTGCATTGTATTTCAGAAGGCACTATCCTCCTTTTTATACTATAGCTGAAAATGGCCAGTTATGAACTCCACATATCTTCCAAAAGTCATTTTAATACCCTCCATCTCACTTCCCAATATTCCATCCCAATTCATCAACCACCAGCTCCTTGCTGAAGTCGCAGTCTTGTTGGAACGTGGTGGCCATTCACCAACCATCCAGAAATCCATCCATTTAGACCATCCATTGTAGTACGGCATTAGTCAGTGAATAAAACTATTTAAAAACGAGTCTTCATGTATTTCTACACCCACTGTAAATGTTTCTCTTTGTGAGGTGTGGTTTGGTGTGGCTAAAATGCATCTTTATGCACAACTGCCAGCCTGCATGGAGAGCTTCTTGAGACTCCAGAGACACCAGCAGCTTCAAATACCTGTTTGCGGCTCAACACTGGCTTTTTTTTATAGCTGCCTTTTTTAATACAATTACTTTTTTTGACAGGAACTTTCCTCAATAAGCCTTTATCTGACCGAGTTCTGCTGTGCTCTAAATCACTCACAAATCTTATGATAATTCGATAATCTCCATTCAGTTTCACACAATATTAGTTGTTTTCATGCCTTTTGCACAACATTCACTCCCCATATTGCATGAGAACTTAATAATGTGGAACAACCTCTAAGTAGGGTTTTCATAGACCTGGCAAATTATTTTGTCTGAGATTGATACCGGTTATCTAAAAAGACATGGATAAATAAACAAACAAACACTTTCTTAGAAAAACTAAAATCTGAATGTTTATTGTACAGAAATCTTACTGATTTGTCTCTTGCATAATAATTTGGAACGCAGTATATATATATATATATATATATATATATATATATATATATATATATATATATATATATATATATATATATATGGGTCAATGATGTGATGGGCCATTTTTTGTTCAAAAGCCTTAATAATAATAAAAAACAAAGATATGACATCCAAAGTATGTAAGGTAGCACACCTAGATCTCTTTTATTGAATCCAAAAGGTTTTAATTATATTTTGCTACATATAAAGGTATTTTAAAGATTTTGAAGTGTCAAAAGGTCATTCGGTTTAACCATCCAAAGGCCAATACAGCCATTTAATTTGTGATTAAAATATCTTAAAATGTAATAAATGTATATATATATATATATATATATACATTTGCATGTATATATATATATATATATATATATATATATATATATGCATGATTTTATAACATCATATATCAACATAGTGCAAAATGGTATTAAAATTATGTGTAGAAGTCTTTTTTTCATTGCTTTATTATGAGAAAGAAAGTCCGGAAAAATGAATTTAATTTATGTCATTTGGAGTAACCAATATAAAGGGACCATTTTGGATCAAGTCATGCGGTCAATATCATGTGACAGGATGTGACATAATTTAGACACCACATATTATATATATATATATATATATATGTACACACTATACTGCCAAAAGTATTGGAACACCCCTCCAAATAATTGAATTCAGGTTTTCCAATCACTTCCATGGCCACGGGTGTATAAAATCAAGCACCTAGGCATGCAGACTGCTTCTGCAAACATTTGTGAACGAATGGGTCACTCTCAGGAGCTCAGTGAATTCAAGCGTGGTACTGTGATAGGTTGCCACCTGTGCAATAAGTCCATTAGTGAAATTAACTCACTACTAAATATTCCACGGTCAACTGTTAGTGGTATCATAACAAAGCGGAAGCAACTGGGAACAACAGCAACTCAGCCACGATGTGGTAGGCCACATAAAATCACAGAGTGGGGTCAGCGCATGCGGAGGCTCACAGTGCGCAGAAGTCGCCAACTTTCTGCAGAGTCAATAGCTACAGACCTCCAAACTTCATGTGGCCTTCAGATTAGCTCAAGAACAGTGCATAGAGAGCTTCATGGAATGGGTTTCCATGGCCCAGCAGCTGCATCCAAGCCTTACATCACCAAGTGCAATGCAAAGCGTCGGATGCAGTGGTGTAAAGCACGCCGCTACTGGACTCTAGAGCAGTGGAGACGTGTCCTCTGGAGTGACCAATCACGCTTCTCTGTCTAGTAATCTGATGGATGAGTCTGGGTTTGGCGGTTGCCAGGAGAACGGTACTTGCCGGACTGCATTGTGCCAAGTGTAATATATATTACATAATTATATTTATATTTATATAATATAAATAAAACACACACTTGCATTATATATGTATATGTAAATTCACATCTCAGTTATGCTTTTTTCCTAGTTAAACATTGTGACATGATAAATAAATAAATAAATAAATAATGTATTTTAAACCCCAAATAAGCAAGCCAAAGGTGACAATGGCAAGGAACCCAAACTCCATCAGGTGACAGAATGAAGGGGAATAAAACTGGAATGGACAATGTTTCTGCTTCCTATGGAATAGACTATGTTTACGAGAAAGTATTTCCCTGCTGAAAAGACCTGCATATGTCGTATATGGTGGTGATTTTGGCAAAGAGGACATGTTCCTGGACAAACAGGAACTATAAAAATTAATTGTTATTAAAATTAATAAAATTAATGAATAAATAAATAAAACTCATAACCCCAGTTGACTTCATGGACACATTTGACTATTCACCAGTTGCATTTGTGCCTTCAGCATATTTGTGAAGATTATTATGAATCCTGAAAATAAATAAAACAATGTCCTGCACTGATAAAGTGGCATCCTGTGATTGTAATCTAATTTATTTAGTGACTCAATGAAGGTTAAATTATATTTTTTACTAAAATCGTATAATAAGCCACCCCCCTTTTTTATTATTTTTTTTTTTTTCTTCAGTAAAACCACTTTGTTTACCAATTAGAATTTAATATGTACCTCAAAACCTCAATAACAGAGACCATCAACAAATATTAAAAATATGCCGTTCTTAATATCACTAAACAACAAATAACTATCAATAATGACAAAATCAACAAAAACATGAATAAAGCCAGCAAATAGTAAAACAATAAATCTTTTTTTTTTTTTTTCATATTATACGGGGACTTTCCATAGACATAATGATTTTTATACTGTACAAACTGTATATTCTATCCCCTAACCCTGAATCTACCCATCACAAAAACCTTTTTCATAAAACATCACAGTATGATTTATAAGCTGTTTTCCACATGAGAAAAAACAAACAAACAAAAAAAGTCCCCGCAAGGTCAAAGATTTTGGATATTGCCATCTGGGGACATTTTGACACCATAACATAGGCTTTACCTGAACCAGACACACACACACACACACAGATGCACTCACACACAGGCCAAAAATTCAAGTTTACAAAGAAGATAATACTTATTTTGATGGGTGCTTCAAAGGTCAATATAGCTCATTTGAAAAGCTATAGTGGAAGAAGTACGCTGGATAATTCAATATCAGCCAGAGGCTCATGTTAAAGCACAGCCGCGGCCAACCAAATCTCATCCTCATATGATCAGTCCTCATCCTATCTCTGACAGCATACTAAATAAACAAGATCGAGGCTAGATACTGAGCAGCTATCTAACACAACCTGTGCCTGCCTACAAGAGCAACAAACATGGGAGGAAACACACATCTGTCCTTTAACATATTGTATGCACATGGAAATCTGTGGAATCTGCTGATAAGACCTTTACAGGAAGCAGCATATACTGTATATTTTGTCTAAAGGATTAACAAACTGTTGAAAACAAACTGTTTAAACAAAAATAAAAACTATTGTTTCATGTTATTTTAGCATCATTGATATACTATTATAGTTTTTGTTAATATTTTGAAAACTTTTATATATATATATATATATATATATATATATATTCTTATTACACTTTAATTTATAATTCAAATTTGAGTAATTTTTTTGTGTGTTTTTGTGTTTTTTTTTTTTTTTTTTTAAATGTGCCTATATATTTTTAGGTAATTTTATTACATATAGTTTTAGTTTCAGTTGTTTTATATGGAAGCTTATTTCCACCATTAATTAAAAAAACATAAAAGTAAAAAAGTTAAAAGACTTAATGTCATGCAATTCTGACTATAACTCACAATTCTGACTTTATAAATCGCAAATCTGACTTTATATCATGCAATTCTGATTTTATAACTCACAATTGTGAGTTTATATCTCACAATTCTCACAAATTTTTTTTTTTTTCATTGCAGAATCAAGCTTCCATAGTTTTAGTACTTCAAGTTAAAGGTAGGGTAGGTAATTTCTGAGTTTTTAATTGTCTACCCTACCTTTAAACTAAATTTAAAAAATGAGAAATGTTGCCTTAGAAAGTATCTAAAATAAGTTTTTTTTTTACATACATGTCTTATTTTATTTCAGTTAATGTTTATTTTGCTGTTATTTATTTATTTATTTTATTTTTTTAAGTGTTCAATTTGGATGAGACTTAATGTACTACAAATTAGGTAAAAACTGGACTACATAAAAAGTGTGCCATGTATAAGCAAACATTATCATTCAATAAAACAGGTGTTACAGGTGTTAAATACTTGCAATTTGATTGAGCAATTTGCAAGTATTTATCCATCTGAACACAGCATAAATCAGATTAACACATCCCATTCTAGAGGTGAGAGCATCAATATGACCTTGAGCTTCTTCATTTTGTGTCTAAAACAGCGCACCCTTTCTTTATATTATTAAATATAACATCTTTAGGTTTGAGCTTCGAGGCAAACAATGTCTTTATGACAGCAATCAACTAAATTCCTCCCAATGTAATTACAACATTAACGTAACAACCAAAACCTCTGCAATCCCCTCAAGAGAATGGCATTGTGAATAAGAAGCTAAGCACAGTGATTATCCTAATGGAAAAAGAAGAGCTAATACTATTATTGCGCAAGTACATGAGAGAAACCCAGAGGCAATCAAAGTGAAACGTTCTTGAACATCCTTCGCAGCCATGTTAACTGTGTATGTGCAAAACCAGCCAGCGTTACACCAAAAGGGACAAAGCGGTCAAAGAGTCTTTATCCCTGCATCAGCAGTCAGATGATGTTTTGCTTCTAATTACATCATTAAAAGTCCATAGTGTATATGGGCCCCAGTGTAAAAAAGCCATTTCAGTTCTCAGGAGTGCCTGACACTGTCGGCAGCACCCTAAAACATTCAATGAAGACAATGGCAATCAGGCCAGAGGAAATCGGAGTCATCCAAAATCCATCTATCCATCCATCCAGTAGTGTCCATAATAGTGCGATATGGCTGTATATCAGCATGGCTGTGATTCGGCTGTAGGTGGCCGAGTGCTTCAGGTAATCACAGCGTGCTGATATACAGCCATATCACATGGCTATGAGTGTGATATTGTGTTTATACAACAGTTCGACGGCACGAGTGTGTAAATAAGAAATAACAATGGAGTGTCTTTAACTCCCTGAGGTCGCCGGCGCGTTTTGCAGGATTTTTTTCACATTGCAGCAAAACAGACTTAAAATACTCCGTCATTTTTTTTCATAGAGACATAAGTAATATATCAATTGAAACTATAGAATGTCTTCTTTTATTTGTGTACACTCAGAGTAAAAACACAATGTTGTGCTTTTTGTAAAATAAAGAAAACTAACATGATGCGTGATCTCTCCTCTCCCTCTGAACGAAGTCCAATCTGATAGTTCTCAGAAAATGAACTGTAACTTATGAATACTAATGACAAAGAAACGCTGAAATGTCAGGTTTTAAATCATGCAAGTCAAATCGAAAACAAACATTCTGTGTTTATGTAATCTGTATGAAAAGAGAGCCATGTCAGAAGTCTGTGATTCAGCTCATTATCCGCTAATGCGGCCACGCCCACAGAGCCAGCGCTATTCAAACACAAATTCAGAGGCAATACATGCATTCATCGTCTCAATCGTGTATTTATTGTCTTGAAAAATGTTTATTTGGATGTTAAAGAAATGGTTTTCTTCTTTATATGAATTTGTGGCCTAAAGGTGTACAGAGCGCCCTCCGGCTGCAAGTATGAATTAAAAACACAGTATCCAGCACTCATAGTGATGACAATAAATATTACTTCTCAATATAGAAAATATATAAGAATCCATCAATATTTCTCCAAATGTGCACGCTTTTAAGCTAAAAGCCTATATGAAATGCCATAGAGGTAACATAATTGTTCAGACACTTTGCATCACAGAAATACATTATATTTTAAAGAATATAATAGAATACCATTATTTTAAATTGTAATAATATTTCACAGTATTGCTGTTTATGATGAGCTGAGACATTATTACAGAGGGTTTTTTTTCACAGCCTACCTGACTGAAAGGCCTCATTAATATGCAAGTCATTTCAGGTCATTATTATGTGATTCTTTTGTCTTCTCAGGTGTAAATGGCCCATTATTTATGCAGATTCACACATACAGTGTTTCTTGACAAAAAGTGTCTTACACAAACTAAATCAATATATTGTTTTATATGAAGGAGTAGGCAGCATAATTTTTACATAATTCTGAAGCAAAAACTCTAGTCTACAACCTCCAATACCCAAAAGTCTTGTGAACACAGATTTAATATACTTTTTTTGGCCTTATTTCAGTGACTTAAGTTTTTTGTTTTTTCAATAACCACGCATAAACATTATTCCTTCAAAAATACAAACATGTACATACATGTTCCTCACATATTATTGTAGCCTAGTTTGTGCTGAATACAGTGTAATGACACTTTTGTCATTTATATGTTTATGAACAACTGAAAAAAGCACAAATGTCAGGGCATGTCAAAACTTCTCCAAGCCCCAAATCAGCCTCAGACTCCAGAGGGTTAAAAACCCTCTATTGTGCAGAACTACTTCCTTCTGCCACAGATTCAAATCTCAAGTTGACAGTTTAACAGTTGAGCCCAAGCCTCTGTTATTAATTCTAAAAATGTCACTTTATGACTAGTAACGAAGGAATGCTGAGTAGCTTCATTGAAGCTTATTGTATTATGTAGAGTATTATGAGAGAGAGATTGACTAAATGAGTGCATTACCTGCATCTGATATAACATTCATTCTTCAGGTCGATGTCCATAATATTCTATCCAATATAAAAAATCAGTTTGAATGTCCGCTGAGAAAAGAGATATCTTTGTCTTTGTCCTTTTAAAAGTTAAGGAGATTTCCCATTACAGTGCTAAAACAACTTCCTTGTTTACAGTGTTCATTTTGACAGCAAACTTTAATTCGGTTTTAGTCATAGTCTTTTGACTAAAATGCCATTTAGTTTTAGTCATATTTTAGTCATCGAAAATTGTTTTAGTTTTAGTCTAGTTTTAGTTGACTAAATATCATAAGATTTTAGTCGACTAAAATTTTATTTAGTTAAATTGTAATTCATTAAGCATTTCTCTAACAATACATAGATCCTATGCACTTATAGAGGGGGGCCTACATATTCCCCAAACTGTTTATTTTCACCCAACTGTACTTTGCTCGCCAAAGCGGACATTTTTTTAACCGTTCAATGCAAAAAAGACACGAAAGAGCAAAATTCAGCACTTTTCAGGGATTGACACACTTATCATTGAGGTAACTATTATAGTTTTCGTTTAAAATTTTTATTGGATTTGATTTTTGATTTTGATTTTTTCTGTTTTCATTGTAATTTAAGTTAAAAGTTTTTAGTAATTTTGTGTTTATGACTTAGTATTTGCTTTTAAATGTCTAAAAGTTTTTATTTCTGTTTGTTATTTTAATACCTCGGGTTAAGCTAAAGCTTAGACTTTACATTTTTTTTATATATTTATTTTTTTATTTCAGTTAACGTTTACTTCAAGTAATGGTGATTTCTTTGGTTTCAGGTTTAGTTAACCCTTATACTTGTAAAATATATTGATTAATGTGTCAAATAATGTTCTTAGTCTTTCCTTCCTGAGACAGAAGATACAGTAGTTTACTATGAATTGAATAGAAATTAAATTAAATACAGTTTATTGTGTAAACAAAATAACAATGACCAGGAAAAAATCATTATAAGCCATCCCGAAATACACTGTGACTCTTATTTTGAAATGTCTGCAGTCTGCACTGTAGCAGGCTGCTCATGAGGGTGATAAAATATGCATTTCTTACAACTGTCTAAAACATACTACCATATAAACATTGTGTAGTAAACATCATAATTCATCAACATTAACTCATAAGCAATTGCTTGGCATAAATGTGCGCTATTCATTAATTGTGAAGCAGTCTAAAGTGCTGACTTTTGTCATTTATATATTTATGAACAACTGAAAAAAGCACAAATGTCAGGGCATGTGAAAACTTCTCCAGGGCCCCGAAAATCCTCAGACCCCAAAGGGTCTTTAGTTGCAATGGTTTGGAATCTTGCGGGATGCAGAGGGATGCAGCAGGCAACGGTTTCTAAAATAAACCATATGCTGGTATCTTCAGCAAACAATATTTAAAAATATTTTTAACAAAACTAGTTATCCAAAGTCTGCTTTTATGTCTGTCAGCTGGACGATGGTGTTTAAGTAACTCAGGGTGAGATTATCGGCTTTTTTCGTTTTGTAAAATTTAAAATTCTTCTCCAGCTTCACAGCACTATGAATGCTGTACCAACCTCTGATTACCACAGAGCTTAAAGCAAAAAGATAGCAGGACTGCTCATGCTAGACAATCACCACAGGTCATGATTAGCACATCACTGATATAAACCGCATCGCTGATGTTAACTTCAGCCCTGAATGCACTACAGACTTTCGGTTGCCCAAGAAGAAAGAGTGGACACGCACTATGATACTTTTCATGTGGACTGTATATTAGTATATAAAGGAATGTTGGGTTCTAAGTGAATGTTTCTCTCTGTTTTTTACTGCAAATTGAATGCTAAATGTCTTAGTTGTTGCTGAACAGTGCTGTATGACCAGGCATGGATTCGTCTACTTTAGGAATGTTTTCTGGTAAATATCCCCATAAAGACAAACGGTGTGACATATCAAAACAAGCGTACAAATTTTTTACATTTCTGAATGCTAAGCAACACTGCTAAAGTAGCTAATGCTTAATTTTCAAGTTTTACTAGCAAGCGAAGCTTAAAATGTTCATCTAATGCATTGTGTCCATCTCAGAACTGTCCATTACAGCTGAAAACAAAGATTGACCTTCTCTGTATCAGCTCAGACCCTTTCATTCTTAGTGTATCTGCATCCCCGGCCAAAAATCCACTGCTTTCATTGCGTATAAAATTGATAACTGAAGCCTATGAGGGGAAAAAAAGTGATATCTGGTACACGCTTAAGTTCTGGGAGAGAATTATGAAATTCTCATTCACTCAAAGCCAAATCTGAATGAAAAACGTTTGACAGAACTGACCCCAGGCCTGTGATTCAAAGCGCAGCATGTCCACAGAATCTAATAAGGTGCCTCATGCATGACAGTCTGTGAATCACACAGTTTAGAGAGGGGGAAACACTTCCCTGACAAACAGGCTGAGAAAGATTCGAGATTAGCATTCAGCCATGGCAAACCAGCAGGAGCAGTTTGGAAAACAGTTGGAATTCTGTTTGCCTTGTTCATGCTACAGGTTTGTTGGGGGGAAACGATGCCATCAGCCATTTACTTCTCATTTCCACTGGAGTTCAGTAAAACATTTCTAGGGCTAGAAATAAATAACTTCACTGCATGATTTGTTTTGAAAGAAATCAATACTAATATTCAGCAAGGACACACGAAATTGATCAAAAGTATATAATGTTGCATAATACATCAACTTAATATCGTCTGTAATTTAAACTCAAAATTCTGCGTTAATTGGCTTAAAAAGGTTGTAGTAACTTAATGAAATTGTCATGATAACTTCAGAAATTAGGCAGTGGATTTCTAGTTCACAGCATGCTTTGCATAGGACTGGATAAGGAGAATAAATGTTGAAATTAAGTGTTCAATTATTGGAAGGGAAAGTGAAGGGAAAGACCTGTTAGTGTTTAATTGACTCTATAAGCAATGACTGTACTAATGCCAGTGATGAGTAATATCTTACTTGCAAATATACATGTTAAATAAGTTATGTGAGCATGTGCTGTGATAGCTGTTGATTTGAACAATTGGTTCCAGGGCTACAGCTTTTTTTTTTTTTTTTTTTTTTTTTGAGTAATCAGATTTGGTTTATGCTACAAATTAAGTTCCTCTAACTCAATGTAGTTTGTTGGTTGAACGTAAATTCACTCAAAGTTGTCATAACTCAAAAAAAAGAAAAAAAAAAGAAAGATGCAAACTGTTGCATTAATCTTGTTGTTGAGCCAACACATTATTCTTTTAGAGTGTAGGGCATATTATGGCCAAGAGTTGGATACGACTGAAATGGTTAATGAGAGAGTGTAATATTTTACAATATATTAATATTACAAAAGGGGCTTTAGAAAACAATACAGTATATCATTTTTCAAAGCCACATCGAACTGACAGTTCACTTTGACTGTGATTCTGATGTTTCCTTTTGAGGTGCAAAAAGGAAGTATTAAAAATTGTCATGTAAGAAGAACCCTTGGCAATACTTGAGAGTTGAGAAAGATAAAGAAGTGTCATCCTGCAGGAAGTAGCAAGAAAAAGGAGGGGGCACGTCTGACACATACTGTAGAAGAAACTCTGTTTGATATTTCTTACCTTGCTGCCACATTCTACAGCCTGTGGCAAGATCCTTCAGCTTTAGAGAACAATCCAGGTTAAGCCAAGCTCTTTCGACAGCATTTGTGCCATAATGTTGATTACCACTGAAAATAATATTGACTCGTTCCTCTTCTGTTTCTTCTTAAAGATGACCTCCCAGCAAGCAATAGCCGTCATTTCACCGTCTCGGTTAACTATAGACCCGATATAGTCCGGCTATGTGTAACCCACTTTTAGCCAAAATAATCTTTCATTTGGTTACATGTCGTTTTTGTCAAAATAACTTGCGAGTTGTATGTTATTGCATCATGTAAGTGAAGTCAACAGTGATTACAAGGTGTTTGGTTTCACATCTATGACATGTTATATTGTGTAGGCTGCGCGTAGTCACAATTTAGCTCATAGTCAGACCGGCTATTTGTAGCCCACCTATAGTCAATCCTGATTTATTGTAGTTTTTGGACAGGAAGTGCTTGAGATGGTTGATATCTCATCGTGTTCGCAATGTCAGTGATTTCTACAAGATTTAAGTGGCATTTCATGACATGGTCTATATGTAGTCACGATTTAGCTCTGAATTGGATAGGCTATGTGTAGTCTGCTTTTAGTCCACCCGGCGAAATCGAGGCAATTTATAGTCTAGTTTTTACGGCTTGGCTATAGCCCTGATTCAGACCAGCAATGAGTGTAACCAAAATAGTGTTAAGTCATTTTCGACCACAAAGCTTGTGGGATTCTTGATATACTTGCATTTATACATTTATATGCAAGTATAATATACATTTATATGCAAATATATATTTGAAACAGCATATTTTTGCTGTCACACAATCCTACATTCTACGATATCATATATATATATATATATATATCAGGGTATAGCCAAGCCATATATTAATTATAATTATATACCACACACATATATGACTGTATTTAATTTTAAGTTAAATAAAAATTTACAATTCTCAACCGCTAGATGGCAACTGTGGCTCTACTGAGACATGACCACTGGCAACGCGAGACTTGAACGTTGACTCTCGATCACTGTTGCCAGATCTCGCGATAAACATTTCCGCATTTTACAACTGTTGGAGACGGAGAGCAAGCAACAGCAAATGTTAAAGCAAATTCTTTCCTGCTTTTGGTCTTGTAAGTATCTGTGTTTTTCATTTTGACATGTGTTTATTATTTATGTACATTATGTGTAGGAACCGTGACATTTTAGCGGGTAGCAGTGCAGACTCAGAGTAAAACGTGGTTAGATTAACATACATGCACATGTACTGCAGTGTTTCCTTGTGCCCTAAAACTCTGTAATTATCTAAATACAAGGGGGTAAACATGAAACCTGTGCACCCTACTATTATTTGTTATGGAAGCCTTGTATATCTTTTAATCTTTTGATCATTATGAAATAAAAATATGAGTTTTTGATTTGGCAAGGCAAGTTTATTTTGTATAGCACATTTCAACAACAATGTTCAAGGTAATTCAGAGTGCTTTTCATAAAACATGGAATTTATGGAACTGAAAATTAATCAGGTTGTTTTATAAACCAAAAAAATATTGTTAACATTTTTTATTTAACTTTTTTTTTGTCAATGTTATATATTTTTATTGTTACACGTTGTAATTTTCTTTTAATGTTTATTTGTATTGTATTTGTAAATTTTTTTTTTTTTTATCATTGTGTATTATCTTGAGTTCTTTTTCTAAATGAAACCTTTTATATTTAATTTGTTTGGACGGATTGTCATTTATGAGAACCTGTTATATTTAAGTGAAAAGAATCCTTTAGCCATTATTTAGTTGTCTATTGCATGTATAGATGTAATCATTCATTAGTAGTGTAATTGATGACTAGTCTATTTTTAGGTTATAGATAGACGTCTATTAGATTTTCACTGACAGCCCCAATTTTGCCTTATTTTAGCCTAGACCCGTATTAACCGTCTTTTAAACATATATGTAGTTGTCTAATAGTCGTCTAATTGATGACTAGTCTACTCTTGGGTTATGGTTAGACGTCTATTAGATTTTCACCGACAGCCCAAATTCAGCCTTATTTTAGCCTAGATCCATATTCACCGTCTATTAGACATATATATGTAGTCGTCTAATAGTCGTCTAATTGATGACTAGTCTACTCTTGGGTTATGGTTAGACGTCTATTAGATTTTCACCGACAGCCCAAATTCAGCCTTATTTTAGCCTAGATCCATATTCACCGTCTATTAGACATATATATGTAGTCGTCTAATAGTCGTCTAATTGATGACTAGTCTATTTTTGGGTTATGGTTAGACGTCTATTAGATTTTCACCGACAGCCCAAATTCAGCCTTATTTTAGCCTAGATCCATATTCACCGTCTATTAGACATATATATGTAGTCGTCTAATAGTCGTCTAATTGATGACTAGTCTATTTTTGGGTTATGGTTAGACGTCTATTAGATTTTCACTGACAGCCCAAATTTTGCCTGGTTTTAGCCTAGACGGCCGGGCTATGTTTTGACGGCTATTAGACGTCTAATAGACATAAAGAGTCCGAGTCATTTGATTTTGAGTATCTGCCGATACCGAGTCCCGATCCGATACTTCTATAATAGCCTACATAAAAAAGAATAAAGAAGAGCGAAAAAACAGATCCAGGAACAGTGCTTTTCAGGTTTTTCAGGTATCTAACAGTAATCATAAATTGTAATAAAATATAAAATATCACTGCATGTTATCTTTACTGTATAAAATAAATAGATTAATCATTATTGAAGTTACAAAAACTATTCAGTCAAGAGCAGTGAGTGATTTCTTTGTTATTTGTTGTTTGATTTAACATTAAATACAGGCAGCAGGAATAGTTGTTTTCCCTTTAAGACATGCACGATCCAGTACATATACTGTTCCACATGCGCTGTCTTTCTCGACTAATATACGTTCACTTAAGACATAACCGACTATGTTTGCTAGGATACTCGCTAGGACGGGCATGTTGACATAATTTTTTGTATGAATGTGGCCGCTGGCGCTGAAGCGCAAGACTTGAAAGAGAACTCAGTATTTGCGCGCTACGGATGAGCGCACACAAATCTTCTCACAGCGCGTGCGAGTTCTCTTTCGCGTCTTGTTCTTGAAAGTTTAAATCAGCAAGGCTTAAATGAGTTAGTTTAAACACAGACAGCAACGTGTGCTGTTCAGGTCTCACCTGCGCTCGCGCGCTATCAACACCCGGGTGATGACGGCGTAAATGACCGGACATTACAGCAGACGGCACTCGCAGTTAACAGTTTACAAAGAGTGACTGTTTTGACCACGCTTTCTGATTATCGTTGTTGTAACGTTTTGTGCATCCATCGACTAAAACATACATTATCTGAACTCTGTCTGTTTTCCACGTTGCTATTTTAAACAAACCATATTAACCAATAGATGCGTCGTCATTCGAGATGGACCGTGGTGCAAGTGCGTACCGAACCGTAAGTGGAGAACCGTACGGTTCGATTTTTTACCAAGAACCGTTGCACCCCTAATACATCCGAGTCCTGATCGGGAGGTAACGTCCGATTCCGATCGAGTCTGAAACCACGTGATCGGGCCCGATTTCTGATCACGTGATCGGATCTGGACATCCCTAATTGTGTATGTGACGTTTTAGCTCAAAATATCCCACAGATCATTTTTTATAAGATGTTAAAATTGCCACTTTTTGGGATTGAGCAAAAAACACGCAGTTTTTGTGTGTCACTTTAAATGCAAATGAGCCACTGGACCCGGCCTAAGAAGGCGGAGCTTCAAGAGCTGATGCGAGCTCCGGTGACAGAACAATCTCACGCACTAATAATGTCAGAAACTCTCCGTAGTGGTGTCTAGTTCGAACCGGAGTCTGAAAATGAAGCCTGTATAGTTCAGTTTAATTGCGTTGTTTATTGGTTATTATAACTCATTTTGTCATCTTGCTTTTATCCACTATTAGTACAACCTGTTGTACCGGACCCCATCTGAATGATGACCACATCTTTACTGATGAGTTTTATGAAGTTTATTGTACATCACACAAAACATGAAGTGTATGCTTACCATAAGAGCAGAATAAAACAGTACATGAAGTGCGCATTGATGTCATTTATCTATAAACTCCCTTGTATTATCATCAACATACACAGCGAATTACACAAAAACACTCGTTACAACTAACAGAAAACAATTAAATACAGACCTTATGCCTTTTTGGGGGTGCTTAATAAACTGGTAATAAAGTGTGTGCCATGACCAATATCACTCCAGAGAGGATCACAAACAGTTTGTACTGATCAATCCTTGAGTAATAACTTCAACCACGATGTCCTCAGTGACTTGTATGTTCATTGGTACATCCAACAACAGAACATTTGTAAATTTTTCATTTTTTATTTTATATCTCTAGCTGATACAGCGAGTAAACAGAAATTGTGGACTCTGTGTTTCTCACTCAGGGCGGTGTCTATGATAACACCAGTCATGGGCAGGGTTTCCCTACTCTCATATATAGGAGGAGGGGGAAATATGAAACATAATATGAGGATTTATGGGGATTATTAAAAAGTATTGGGTGGATTTTTACCATTATGGCTGATTGTTTACACACCGTGGACACACATCTGTGTTCAAACACCTTATAAAAGTGAATTTTGCATAATTGGTCCCCTTTAAAGTAAAAAAAAGAATCTGTTACAGTAAGACATTTGCAATGGCAGTAAACCAGGTCAAGATACAGCACCCGCATGAATTCTCCCTTCAAAAATGTATGTTGTTTGGGCTATAAAATTGGTCACATTATCAGTTTAGTAACTCGTAACCAACATAATTCCTGGGAGTGGAGTTTGCTCCATGTAAATAGTTCCTTTTCTGACTTTACACAAAGATAACAAGAAATGAAAGAGTGGCTATTTGCACTAAGTGTAAATAGCAACTAAATTCTATCATGAAAGCAGCATATTTTCTTAGCGGAAGCTGCTGTTTACACTGTTTAAATAGTGATGAATTCTATTTTCACTACTGTATGTAAAAATAGCAGTATTTTCATTGCAAAAAGTGCGAATAGTGTAGTTAGATGCTATTTATACTTAGTGGCAGATACTATTTGCGCCTCAGTGTTGTTGTACATTAAATGGTATGCAATAATAACATAGTGTAAATTATTATATTTAGTAAAACTATTCAATAAAGCCACTTTAATAAAGAACACTTTAATATTAAAGACATGTTAGACACTTTATTTACACTTTCTGAATATTTTCTATATTTTTATTGAAAAAATGGGAATGCGAGTAGAGCGAGTTCAGCAAAAGGCAGATTTGAACACGGGCCAATTTATGTCAAAACTTTCTGCCATGTGCCTTGACAATGCAGCGTCTTCCCCAATTTTGGCTGGCCAAACCAGACGTCAGTGGGCGGAGTTAGTGTAAATAGCCTCTGTCAACAAGATGGGCTATTTGCACTTATTGTAAAAACTCAGAATTAATTCTGGGTTTCATTCAAAATGAGAATGTCTTGGTGCCCTTATTATGCTGTTTCTATGTTTTCCTATAACAGGTTTACATGCATCTATGGTGCACTTTAATTTCCTCATAAATCACATTGTAGCATCAGCTCTTTTCTCACAGTGTCTGAAATGGTTTGATCAAAGATCCTCTCTAAACCCCTCCTTTCTAAGAGGCTTCTCTGCTCTGATTGGTCAGACAGCCCAGTATGTTGTGATTGGTCGACAGCTTACAGCACGTGTCGGCAAAATTAACGCCTATCTCAGCGTCTTCTCAACAAACCCTTCCAGTCTCAGCTACAACTACAGTGTTTGAAGGCGGGTAAAAGTAGACGTTGTTCACTGGCAGCCAATCAAGTCCATAGCAGGCATTATGCAAATTTGTTACAAACCTAGGATTGAGCAGGAAGTAAAACTGGAAGTACTGATGATGCGTTTCAGTTCAGAATTGGTTCAATATACAGTACACTGTCTGAGATTCTTTCCCCTTTTATGCCCATCAATATTTTGCAAACAAAAGGAATATGAGGTGCTGTTCAAGAACAGATTACAGATTTCACAGACAAATATCATTTTTGCGTCAGTCCAACACCATGTGGACATATCCTGGCTCTCGCTGGAAGCCTGGCCATCTGCAGGCACACTGAGTTTATAAATTGTTACCATCTCTGCCAGCACCAGTTACGTTAAGAGAAGCTGCTGTCTCATTACTGCTCCCAGACATCCGCGGATAGGAACACGCACACCTCATAACAACATTGCTAATTTGCTGCGCGCCGCTCTTGTTAAAGTTAAGACAGTGCACTAATTGCTCTAATGGAGAGATGTTGCAATTATCAGGAGACCTATTCCAACTATAAAGTCACCATTAAAGACAATTAATGCTTATAACACAGCGACTAAAAGAATGTAGTTTATATAGCACATTAAAACCACTATTTTGTATCTCTGATCTCAGATTACTAAAAAATATTAATTGTAAAAACCTATAAAAAACACATGCATACAAATGCTTAGAGTAACTTGTGCTATCTTTCTGTAAAATGCCCCTTAATTTATATATAATACAAGTAAAAAAAAATATTAAACTATTAAATCTATGCATGTACAGTATGTTTAATATTATATAAGTATAAGTATACAGTATGAGAAATGAGAAATGCTTTCAGTTTAGTTCAGTATTAAAAATATGTTTGTTTAAGCCATTGAATAAAAAAAAAAAAAAAACTTTTGTGACTATCTTCAGAATTTCAAAATTCTGACTTTTTTTCTGGCAATTGTGAGTTTAAATCTAGTTTTTATATGACAAGAAATCACCAACTAATAATTAAAATAAATAAAATAAAATGAAATAAAATAAAATAAAATAAAATAAAATAAAATAAAATAAAATAAAATAAAATAAAATAAAATAATAAAAAAATAAAATAAAATATTACAAGAAAATCAACTAATAACAAATAGAATATATATTTTTATTTAAATAAAAAATAACTTTTTTTTCTCACAATTGCAAGTTTAAATCTTGCAATTCTGAGTTTTTATATTAGAAATCAACAAGTAATAAAAAATAAAATAAAATAAAATAAAATAAAATATTACAAGAAAATTATAAACTAATAATATATCATATATATTTTTAATTTAAATAAAAATAACTTTTTTCTTGCATTTGCGAGACTTTTTATATTACAAGAAATCAACAACTAATAATAAATAAAATAAAATAAAAAATAAAATATCACAAGAAATCAACAACTAATAATAAATAAAATAAAATTTATAATAACTCGCAATTGTGAGAAAAAAAAAAAAATCGCAATTATCTTTTAAATTGTTTTATTCCATGGTGGAAACAAGCTTCCATATAAAAACATATTTGCTTATATTCATTTTTAACATTGTAGCATGTACTGCATCTCAGTAAATGGGTTATTGCCTTTTTCCTTAAATACCATATATTTTGTCCATTTATCTGCCATTTAAAGTATATCCATTATGCAAGCACAAATCAGCCTGTAAAACAGCCATTGTAAAGCATCTCCACTCTCAGCGTTGATCTACACACCTGCCCACGGGGAGGTGCGTGTAACAGATGCTGATAGCAGTCAAATACTGCAAGCTATTTAGATGCAGCAGAGTGAGTGATGCAGATAAATTACTATCAGTTTCCTTCTGCATAAACAGTTTGACAGCCAACCCCATCAGCAACGTCACACACACACACACATATGCACATACCGCCTGCCATTCATCCTTTCCAAACATCCTGACACTCTCTGCATGTCACCCAAAAAGCCAGATAACGTCCAGTTTTAACGTACATTATTTGGGGTGTTTTATTTAAACAGGCGTAAAGCTTGTTTTGCTTGCACTCTGCCAGCAGGGCTGAATCAATGAGCACATACTGAGACTCGGACAGATAAAAATTGAATATTCACACAGTATATTTGGATTAGTCTCGTGGACTGTTGGAAAGCTAAAAATCATTGGGGAAAAAGTGTGAAGCTTTGGCTTGGAGAAAAAAAGCCATGAGGAATTAGACAAAGGTTTTGTACACTCGACTTGATGCCATGATTAAAAAAACCCATTCACTGTGGTAAAATCAATATAATGCACCATATCTCATGGCTTACTGCATTATTTTATGCTTATAAAATTATGCATATGACTTTTCAATGTTACAAATTTAGTATTGTGATATTATGACTTCATAAAGTATGTATTTTTCTTAAAATATTACAAGAAATCAACAATTAATAATACAATAAAATAATAAAATTTAAATTAAATATTACAAGAAATCAACAACTAACAGAAAAAATAAATATTACAAGAAATCACCAAAAAAATTAAAATGAATAAAATAAAACTAAATAAAATAAAATATTACAAGAAATCACCAACTAATAATAAATAAATATAATAAATAAAATAAAATATTACAAAAAATCACCAACTAAAAATAAAATAAAATAAAATATTACCAGAAATCACCAACAAAAAATAAAATGAATAAAATAAAACTAAATAAAATATTACAAGAAATCACCAACTAATAATAATAAATATAATAAATAAAATAAAATATTACAAGAAATCACCAACTAAAAATAAAATGAATGAAATAAAATAAAATATTACAAGAAATCACCAACTAAGAATAAAATTAATGAAATAAAATAAAATATTACAAGAAATCACCAACTAAAAATAAAATATTACAAGAAATCACCAACTAAAAATAAAATATTACAAGAAATCACCAACTAAAAATAAAATAAAGTATTACAAGAAATCACCAACTAAGAATAAAATTAATGAAATAAAATAAAATATTACAAGAAATCACCAACTAAGAATAAAATGAATGAAATAAAATAAAATATTACAAAAAATCACCAACTAAAAATAAAATGAATGAAATAAAATAAAATATTACAAAAAATCACCAACTAAAAATAAAATAAAATATTACAAGAAATCACCAACTAAAAGTAAAATGAATGAAATAAAATAAAATATTACAAGAAATCACCAACTAAAAGTAAATAAATAAATGACGGTGATTAGAGTTGTGTTAGCTGGCCATGGAAACCGTATAGGCAAAATAACTCCGTTGGAAAGTCACTACGCTCGGAGGGTTCAGCAGGCTAATGCTGTTCAAATGGCCCTGGAGATTAACTTCATCCAGATGCTCCAGTGACACAGTGTGACAATGTGAAACTCCTCCAAGCTTATTTAACATTCTAGCCATGTCATCCCAGAGCCTGGAGAAGTCATCCTTTAGAGGACAATGCCAGGGTTGTAAAAGATTTCCACACAAATCATGTTCATCCCACTTTCCTGCCATACTTCATCATCTGGATGTCCATTTTCTTCATTCTATATCCTTCACTTCCTTAACACATGGTCTTCCATTACCATTTCTGCAAACAGGAAGCTCTAAATGTGATAATATTTGGCCTAAATGACTCTGTGCAGTGGGGGAAAAAGCATCTGCTGAAATAAAGTCATTGTGACCTTTGAGGATTTGAGAATGCATGATTGGTTGCAGCTGATCATGAATGTCTGGCCAGTTAACCTCAGTCCTGACGGCCATTCACATCTACACATGGTACTCGAAAAACAAAGAGACAAACAATTGCAAGTTTCGAGTTTCACCTCTTTGGAAAAAGATACACACATTTTTCAGTTACATTGCTGAGGAGGTCCTATCATTCATTCATTCATTCATTCATTCATTCATTCATAAATAATAAATAAATAAATATCCTCCAAATGTTTGGAATAATTCAGATTTCTTTTAACAATTTTAATAATTTAGATTTCTTTTTTTAATGTTTCCTGTGTTCACTAAGGCTTCATTTATTTTATACAAAATAAAGTACAAATCTAATATTGTAAAACATTATTAGAATTTAAAAGAACAGTTTTCTATTTGAATGTATTTTAAAATGTAATTTATATCCAGTGATCAAAGCTGAATTTTCAGCATCATTACTCCAGTCTTCAGTGTCACATTATCCTTCAGAAATCATTCTAATATGATGATTTGCATCATTAGGGAAATTTCAATTATTAGGAAATTTGGCACACAGTTAGAGGACAGTCTGAACTGTGTCCATAGCATATTTGGAGTCTCTTACTCAATCCCTATAGCGCCACCACCTGTCCAAATTTCCACTCATATTTATGCTAATAACTTTTGAACCATAAGGGTTAGAAACAAAATTCTTATATCCCTCTCATTCCTTTGCTCAAGACAATTCGATTACGATTTCATTCATGAAGATTTTCTCGCCATTTTGATTTTTCAGAAAAACATACTTTTTCGAACTCCACCTAGGCCGTTGCTCCGATTTTCACAAAAATTGAACCAGATCATCTTCAGACCATGCCGACAAAAACTTATGGAATTCACGTTGATTTTTCAAAAATATTTCTCGATTTCTTCGTCAATTTTTTCGAAAAACGCACTAATGAATTTTATGCTGCGCTTGTAAAAATAGACTTAAGGCTGTATCTCCGCAACACTTTATCATATTCAGGCCAAACTTGTACGTATCATCACAAGCATGACCTGAGGCAACATGCAGCTATTTGGCACAGCACCACCTACTGGTCCAGAGATACAAAAAATGGCTATTTTTGCTTATAACTTGTTAGATTCGGGGCATCATGCCGAGTCGAATGATATCCAAATTTCTCATATCGGCCATTTTGAATTTTGTGCTGAAATGCTGTATTTTATGAATACATTAGCATATTGTTACGAAACTTGGTATGGTTCATCAGCATGATGCCCTGAAGAAACCTGAGAAGTTTCAGACCAGCACCACCTAGTGGAGAATAAAAAATATTTATATGCTTATAACTTTGGATGTGGCTGTATTATTTTCACGGGAGTCATCTCCTTAGACTAGTCCACTCCTTAGTCCAATGATACCAAACATGCTAGGTTTTGCCTTATGGTTTGTGCAACTGATAGCCATCTGATAACATAATCAAGGATACTGGATGCAGTAAGCATGGCCAAAATATATCTAAGGTTGGGGTCAATTCCTTTCCAACTCATAACCTAAAGGAAATATATTCATTCAGCAGTGGATTGATTTAATATATTCAGATGCACTCAATGGTCATTTGAAATGATCCATGCATGAAATAATATCAATAAGCTTCAAAAAAACTCTTCAGTCCTGCTGATAAAAGGAATATTTCTCCATGCATCCCCACCATACTTTTTATCTACATGCGTGCAATGTGCGACCTTGTCCTGAGGCGCAACTGATTCATTTGCATCACTTTGTTTGGTGTGTTTGTATCTGAGCCTGTCAGGAAGGTGAACTGCTCTCATTTCGTGCTGGGTCACTTGGCACTGACAGTAATCTGAGAAAGTTCAGTAGCAGGTCAGAGCCCTTGTGTGTCTTTAATAGTTCAGAACAGTAGGAAATCCACAAGCACACGGTGTGAAAATAAGGCTTTAATTACCCAATGTCCATTCTCACAAGTCGATATCGAAGCTTGAGAGTGCGTTTACGAACTAAAACCCACCACTGTTGCACGCAACTTCGCTGATTTCATAATTAGTCAATTAAGCTGTAAAAAGAGAGGCAAGATAACAGCGCCTCAACCGCTAATTAATTTCAGATATGAGTGTAAGGGGAAGGAGAGGTCAGCGCACAGGGCTTTTCCTTAGCTGTGCACTGAATGAGATAAAAAGGACTACTAAATGCTGTGTTTACAGCTTAAATACTATGACATGAGCCACACATAAACACTGTCATTTGCTTATGGAAGTGAAGACCCCACAAAATGGTGGGAAAAGTCAGTAAAAGACCGTGAATAATGAGTAAAGTGATGTTACAGTCGTTTAAACAAAGTTAGAAGCAACATTGCTCAGTGTTAATGTAGATCACTTCAATTACCCTCTGCAAAAAAGGATGAGAAATACTAAGCTTATGGCATAACAAATTAATATGTGCAACTAACAGATGTTCTCTGCAGCTTTGCTATTGAACACTTTTTTTTCGGCACGAAAAATAATCACAATTTAGTTTTCCAGTCTTCTGCTTACTGCATCTACAGGAACTATAAAGCGCAACTGTAGGATTTCTGCAGTAAAACTCCACAGAAAAACCATAGAACCATTACTTTTAACATTATCACATAAACTTTTCAATGCAAAAATCTTCAAAAAGGTGTAGTCTTTTACACAACGATACCATATTACTGGAGAGAAATCCACCAATCAGAGGCAACACTGTTAGGAAATATAAGCCACAATTTGTAATGTCTCATTGATTCATTTTAATTCATCATTTTGTATATATATGAGCAATGTCACATGTAGCCGTGCAATATGGCTGTATATCAGCGTGGCTGTGATTCAGCCGTAGGTAATCACAGCATGCTGATATACAGCCATATCACACGGCTATGAGTGTGATATTGTGTTTATACAACACAATAAATGTCTTTAAAGTCTCTTTCAATTTAAAAGTCTCTTGCGAGTGATTTTTATGTACCTAAAATGAATTATATCTCATGTTCAACCACTATAAGAGCCAGCGGCAAATACCCGAAGCACTGGCCGAGATGAAGCTGTTCTCAGCGGGTACACGAGCACTGAACGGCCACTGACGGCCTGGAGCTCACATCTCGGAAAACGTCTAAACAAATTGTAAAATAGGTGCTATGATTAAATATGAGTCACATATTTCAGGTCTAAACAACTACACTTGCACCTAAAAACTCTTAAAACTACAGTTCGTGGTACAACAAGTGAAGAGCTCTTTTCCAAAATGCGATAAACGCCAAATTTTTTAAAAAAAAATGAGTTCATCATGCCATTTTGCTGTGTACTGAACCTATTCTCTGCTCCATCAATGTTTCATGCCAAATCGCCATATTTCCTTGTTTAAAATGTACCGCAAGATGCCGTTTCTTTCCAAACCGCTATAAGCACCGAACCTGTTTTTAGCCTAAATGCGATATGTCCTCTCGACCAATCAGAGCGAGCGTTTGATGCAATCTAACATGGGGGTTCTTTGAAGCGAGGGAGTTTGTTTTTGCTCAGTCTTCAAAATGAGTGCTTTAAACTCTATTAACACTTTTGATGGCCTGGATGAGCCAGTGAGACCTACACCTGGAGGTAAAAAAATGTCATTTTCATGAAAACTATTAAAATGGATTTATAGCGTTTTGGAAAAGAGCTCTTCATATTATAAATTAAGTGTACGCTAGTGTAGTTGACCATGCTCTTTTATTTAAAAAAGCAAGATAAATCTAGTATGTCCCTTTTAAAGACTTTAAGATTTTAAAATGGATGTTTAAGTCAAAAGTAAATGTAAAACTTTTGAGCTTTTGATCTGGCCCTGCTGTGACTAACATCAGCACTGTTCATGGCTAACTCTTCTCTACGGATGATGGTGACCTCTGCTGATTTCTCCACAGGCCAGTGCTGCTTGGCCCTGCTGACCGCGCCTGAAGCTCTGACATGAGGAGGCAGACAGTATCATTTACCATCATATGTGGCTCAAAGGCCAGACTGGCTTTTTGTTCAAAACATCCCACAAAGCTCTGATCTAGACCAGCACACAAAATCATCTTCGAGATTAAACCACCGACTCCATGCTTTTCATTTAGACATCCAAATACAGAATATGCTGACTTTCTATTCAAATTAGAAATAGTTTTAATATTAATGAATCCCTGAACTTATAAACCTGAAGCATTGACACTATGCTTTAGTGGGAATAACAACCATGTAATTTTACAATGGAACACTAGAGTTCTAGTTCATGCACACTTCTTAGTACACTACCATTCAAAAGTTTGGGGTCAGTAAGATTTTTGAAAAAATTATTATTATTATTATTACTATTAATTATTCAGCAAGGGTATGTTAAATTAATCAAAAGTCACAGTAAATACATTTATAATGTTACAAAAGATTTCTGTTTCGAATAAATGCTGATCTTTTGATTAGCACAAACATTTTAAACATGGATTATAATAATAAATGTTTCTTAAGCAGCAAATCATCATATTAGAATGATTTCTGAAGGATCATGTGACACTGAAGACTGGAGTAATGATGCTGAAAATTAATTTATCACATTATAAATCTCTTTACTGTCTCTTTTGATCAATTTAATGTATCCTTTATGATTACATGTATTAAAAACAAACCAAAAACAAAAACTAAGATAACTTACTGACCCCAAACATTTGAATGATAGTGTACACTGCAGAAATAGATTTATGTGTTGCCATGAACATTAACTGCAAGTTCTGCCTTAGAATGATTTCTTCCTAAATGCTTAAATTCTGAGTCTTGAATGGTTACCGCTTCTCTGTGGATAGGACTTCAGAAAATAAATTTATATACCTTTGTAATGAAAAATAGTGGCCTCTTTCTTGTGTAAATGACCAAGGAGACAGGATGAAATGGCAACCTTACCTATTGTAGAAAAAGAAGAAGAAGAAGAAAAACACATTTTAGAAAGCGTCTTTGAACACATACACAAACAAAAAATAAAACTACCTATAATTGAGAACGTGTGAAAAGCGTAAACACCAACAGGAAAGAGAATTTACTAATGAGATCTCCTAAATAGACAGCAACGACCTTAAATGGAGAACATTTTTGAAGTTTCAATTTCCTCAAAAAAAAACAAAAAAACAAGCAGAGTAATCTCATGTGAATCTCATTTTCTTAATGAATTTTAAGAAAAAGATCTGACTTAAAGATGCTTACTTGAGATTAAAACTCTCATGTCTGATGGAGTAACCTCTGAGCAATTAATAGTTACATATATATATATATATATATATATATATATATATATATATATATATATATATGCATTATTGTGTTTAGTACGGAAGAGGATTAGGGCCAAGCAAAAATAAAAAAATAAAACCATCTCGAGATTAAACTTGTTAAATTTCGAGAAAAAAGTCGAGATAAAATGTTGAGAATAAAGTCATTAAATTACGAGAACAAATTTGTAATTTAACGAATTTGTTCTTGTAATTTAACGACTTTTTTCTCAATTTAATGAGTTTATTCTCAACATTTTATCTTGACTTTTTTCTCGAAATTTAACGACTTTTTTCTCATAATTTTATGAGTTTATTCTCAACATTTTATCTCGACTTTTTTTCTCATAATTTAACGACTTTTTTCTCATAATTTAACGAATATGTTCTCGTAATTTAACGACTTGTTTCTCGTAATGTAATGACTTTATTCTCAACATTTTTCTCAAAATTTAACACGTTTTTTCTCGTAATTTAATGACTTTATTCTCAACATTTTATTTAGACTTTTTTCTCGAAATTTAACAACTTTAATCTCGAGATGGTTTTATTTTTTTATTATTGCTTGGCCCTAATCCTCTTCCGTAGTTTAGTTCACCTAAAATGAAAATTACTGTGTGAGAAGAAAAAAAAAAATCAAGTTTACAGAGTTTAGTGTCAGTTCTACATTGAACCACTACATGTAATGTTGAATATAATGTATAATAATGCAATGGGGGAATATTTGTGGGTCCTGGTAATGCCAAATGTATTTTGTTACCAGTAAAAAGTGGCCTACAGTATTTTAAATATATCTAGTCAATGACAGAGTGCAAGCATATTTGTATTTTTCTGTATTTTTAGTGTTAGAATCATGAATATTTGTATTCTGCTCTCATTGTCCCGTGTATTGGATTACCAGCACCAAGTCCAAGCCTATTCATTTCCACCCCCAATGTAATACCAAATGTAGCATTTTAATCAACATTAGATTTTTTGTTTACCTTTTACCATATGTCTTGAAGTATCGCAATAATATCGTACTGTGAGTTCGTGTATTGAACTGTGACATTAGGGTATCGTTACATCCCTAGTGTATGACCTTCTGCACTGACTAAATATGAGTACTAACCATGTATTATGAACAGGCCGCTTATGATGAACTTTGATTCATCATGGTTTTCTATTGTGTCACCTGTATTATTCTGGTGGTTATCAGTACATTTTAAGGTAAAAAGGCAGATTTTGTTAGGTAAAGCAGGGATATTAACATTATATCACTTAATAAAGTTTATGGTTATAAGTTGTAAAATATACAGGCATCCTGTATACTCTGGAATCCTGTATATTTTGGTGAATTTCTGGCAACCACAGCTACCTTTTTTTTTTTTTTTTCTGTAAATTTAACAGAATTTTTTTTTTTTTTTTTTTTTTTTACTTCCAGCGAGTTTCTGAAGTGTGCATACGGTGGACACTTTACTATCCCATGAGGCCACGGGAGATGATTTGTGAATGTTAACGAAGTGATACAACTGATGCTGGTAGGTCACATGATAATGGCAATTATCTGGATTACATTCATACTACACACATTAATAAGTTATTCAAAATAAGTACCTCAAGATAGTTTGTGATTTCGGACGCAACTCAGGAGTTTATATTATAAGAGCACTTTACTTTATATGGAATATATTGTGGCACCTTTACTATGCTACCAGCCATTTTACAAATATAACTGAATCTTTCCTCTAGCTGAGAGTTGGCACAAGCAATTGAGATTTTGTAATCTACCATTTTTTTTAATAAATCTTAATCTAATAAATCCACTCATACAGCATAAAAAAACTTCTTGTTTTTTCTTCATTTTCCCCCACAAAGCAAATGAAATTAAATCACCGCAAACCTTTTTTCTGTGGAATAAGCATCTCTATATGTTCTGTGTGGTTTTGTATGACAAACATAATAGATTACTGTAACATAATTACTAGAGAAAAAAAGTAAGTAAAATAAGTGTAATTATTACCACTGGATTTCAAGACTTGAGTTTCAGCATTTCTTTCTTTCCCCTTTACACATTCTTGACACTGACTTCTAGACAGATACTCAAAAAACTGGTATTACAAAGAAAAACATTTCCAAGGTCCAATAAGATGAGCAAACAGGCAATAATTAACTCCCTTTTCCAAGCAAATTACTACACAGGACTGACTACATCTGCTATCTGTTTGAAATGCAATGGGACCACAGAGCAAAGTGGCACAACAGCCTGCCAGGGAATTATGGATGCAAATGTGAGTTTTACACAGCTGCCAGAATCCAAAAAAAGGCCAAAACCAAACTAACAAAAGACAATAAACCAAGAGATGTTGCTTTTTAATGTTGCTGCTTGTTTGGTGCTGGCCTAGCTGGTGGACCAACATTGCCATTTTCTACCAAAACATGATCAAAAAAGCTAGACACAACCATGGTGTTTATGGTAAAATGGGTTTACCAAGAAAAATATGAAGAACTACCAACATCCAAACACATTTGTCTGCGACCAGCTATGCTGCTCTTTTCATCAGGCTTACTTCATATCACTAACTCAAATTGGGCATTGACAGCTTGTCCTTAATTAGCAACCATCGGTTTATTCCCCGTAGACACCAAGGAAATAAATGAAATAAAAGCAGCTGAAGGAGCAGTGGATAAGGACGCAGAGCTCAGCTTGCCCTCGATGTGCCTGTGCATAAAGAGAGTGGATGGAAGTGTAAGGCCTCAGACCCAGAGAGAAGCGGCCCGCGCTCGCATCCTTTACCGCGGCAGTGACGGTGCATACGTAATGCTGCTGAACAGATGGAGATGAGCGCAGGCATATTAACAGATTCAATGTTTTCAAAACAGACAGGAGGAAATGTCAGGTCATGATGAATTAACCGAGAAGGTGAGATGTCACATCTCAGATAAACAAAGATTTTCTTTTATTACTCTGATGATATATGAGTTCATATCAGGTAATACAATGGTACTTTGATATTAAAATAATACATAATATAATGGCCCAAAACTACACTCTAAAAATGCTGGGTTAAAAACAACCCAAATAGGGTTGAAAATGGACAACTACTAACTAACTAACTAACTAACTAACTAACTAACTAACTAACTAACAACACTGTAAAAGGAATTGTTGGTTTAACTTAACAAAAAGTAAGTTACCTGGTTGCCTTAAAATTTTGAGTTCATTGAAATTAAAAATTTGAATTAATACAATGAAGGTCATTGGTTTAATCAACAGAAACTCAAAATATTATGTTATCTGAACCACACTAATTATTACGGAAGAGGATTAGGGCCAAGCAATAATAAAAAAATAAAACCATCTCAAGATTAAAGTTGTTAAATTTCGAAAAAAATCTTGTTAAATTTCGAGAAAAAAACTCGTTAAATTACGAGAACAAATTCGTTAAATTATGAGAATAAAGTCATTAAATTACGAGAAAAAAGTCGTTAAATTACGAGAACAAATTCGTTAAATTATGAGAATAAAGTCATTAAATTACGAGAAAAAAGTCGTTAAATTACGAGAACAAATTCGTTAAATTAAGAGAATAAAGTCATTAAATTACGAGAAAAAGTCGTTAAATTACGAGAACAAATTCGTTAAATTATGAGAATAAAGTCATTAAATTACGAGAAAAAATTTGTTAAATTACGAGAAAAAAATTCGTTAAATTATGAGAATAAAGTCATTAAATTACGAGAAAAAAGTCGTTAAATTACGAGAACAAATTCGTTAAATTATGAGAATAAAGTCATTAAATTACGAGAAAAAAGTCGTTAAATTACGAGAACAAATTCGTTAAATTATGAGAAAAATGTTGTTAAATTTCGAGAAAAAAGTCGAGATAAAATGTTGAGAATAAAGTCATTAAATTACGAGAAAAAAGTCGTTAAATTACGAGAACAAATTCGTTAAATTATGAGAATAAAGTCATTAAATTACGAGAAAAAAGTCGTTAAATTACGAGAACAAATTCGTTAAATTATGAGAAAAATGTTGTTAAATTTCGAGAAAAAAGTCGAGATAAAATGTTGAGAATAAAGTCATTAAATTACGAGAAAAAAGTCGTTAAATTACGAGAACAAATTCGTTAAATTATGAGAATAAAGTCATTAAATTACGAGAAAAAAGTCGTTAAATTACGAGAACAAATTTGTTAAATTATGAGAATAAAGTCATTAAATTACGAGAAAAAATGTCGTTAAATTACGAGAACAAATTCGTTAAATTATGAGAACAAATTCGTAATTTAACGAATTTGTTCTTGTAATTTAACGACTTTTTTCTCATAATTTAACGAATTTGTTCTTGTAATTTAACGACTTTTTTCTCATAATTTAATGATTTTATTCTCAACATTTTATCTCGACTTTTTTCTCGAAATTTAACAACTTTAATCTCGAGATGGTTTTATTTTTTTATTATTGCTTGGCCCTAATCCTCTTCTGTAAATTTTTGAAGTTGTTTTGGCAAAAGAAAAAAATTTTTGTGATAACATGAAAATATTTTTACAGTGTAGCTAACTAAATAAATAGCTGACATTTTGCCTGCTTATTGTATATATTTTTAGGTTTAAATTTGACATAACATTTTGTTAAAAAAATATTAATATATGTCATCCTTAGTTTTGCTGTCAAGCGCCACTCACATTTTCTTTAACTGAACAATGTCATTTTGCATTTCATTTTATGCTGACAGCATTCATTTGAGAGCAGCAATTAGACCTGAGCTCCCAGGACAAATCTTCTAAAAGAAGTGACCTTGCCCTCCTGTCCTTCCGTGGATTTCCTCATCTGAACCAGGAAGTCTTTTCTATCCTATCTCCGGTGGAGTGAATCCTCGGAGTCGCGTGATTAGCGAAACCGTGAGGAAAGCTGTCATCCAGACATGATTAATATGGATCTTGTCAGTGAGTCTTATTGCTGACTCAGCCACCATAATCAGCAAAACATAACAAGACGATAGGAAGAATCCAAGCTCACTTCAAGCTATTTCATGTGTTTATAGTCAACTATAAAGAACAGAATGGGTCAATCCAACCTGAATGAAACAATGAAACATTCAAGGTAAATTAATAAAAAAACGGTGAGGGAGAAAGAGCAGTTATCACAGCCTTTCATGTATGAAAAAGTCCTTTCACCTACACAATATCGTTATTTCTGTGTTATAAATATTCATATTATCACAGAAGTACAGAAGGGATAAAAGTTTATAGCTTGGATATAATCACTGATGTCTACGGTAGCGATCAAAATAGAGCAAATCCTTTTGAAAGTAACTTTGTGCTTCAAAAAATGATTGTATCAATTACATCATTACACCAGTAGGAGGCGACAAGTGACTTAAAATGTATGTCAGGGGATCATTCATTCAAGAGATTCATTCAAAAACGCTGATTCATACAGTATTGAAACAAGTGAAGTGTTAATGAGTGAGTCACTGAATCATTCATTCAAACCGATTTTTAAAAAAATACTTTGTTCAAATTGATTAAACATTTTAAATAGACTGCACCAATGAAAATTTTGTCAGAACCTCTAGTAAATTACGTGTTATTTGACAAGAATCGCAGGAGAATCATGATCTCTATTCGGAAAAAAAACAAAAAAAACAAAAAAAGTGACTCTCAATTATATATATTTGCCTACGGAATGCAATGCATGAGCCACTAATTGTGCACAAAATGTGAGCCAAAAAGTGTGCACATGCATCATAGTTGAAGAGCATTTCTATGCCTATGTTTATTCATGCATTACTACCAATGACATGCAAATTGCAGCAATTAACTATTGTCTTTTTAAGGGCTCTCCAATTAATGAGTTAACATTTGCCTTCCTTTCAAAACTGAACAAAGTAATGAGTAATTTGTTTTGAAATAACCATAATTGTTCACACATTAACATGCCTAAGACAAATCGCCTATTTAAAAATACAAATTAGCAGAATCATTGATTAAGTTAGCTGTTGAAGGTAATTGTGTTTAAATAGGAGACAATCTGTCTATATGATAATTCAGAAGACTGGCTTTAGTTAGATTTTTTTTTTTTTTTTTTTTTTTTTTTCTGAAGCCACATATGGAGGATGAGATCATCCTTTTCAAAAAAGTATTTTTTGTTTTTTTAAACTCACTATGAAAATAGTCATTTTGTGTACAGCTATATCACCAAAATCCTCACAGACACTGGTTGTCATGCAGACATAAAAACTCTGGCTGAGATTCGAAAATAGCCTGCATGCTTGCAGCAGACACACATTTGCTGTTCTGTCATCTCATATCTGAGTAAGAATTGTTTTCTTCTATCTCTGGCAGCCTCAAGACTACTATCCTCTCGAGTTTTCTCTTCTTGAGCCCCTGGTCCAGTTGGCAGATCCACGAGACTCCTAAAAGTCTAAATTATTCAACCACACCTCATCAATCACTTCCACAGCTGACGTCTTTAGGTATGAAGAAAAATATGCAATTGAATAATTTATCTGAAACTGAACACAAGCTATTTCGAGATTGGGTTTTATTGGGACATGGTCAGTGTACATTGGATTAAAGGCAATAAGAGTTTGCATGTTTGTGTTTTGATAAAACGGACATTTTGGTGGATAAATGTGCGTGTTGGCTTTAGTTGTGTGAAGTGAACACAAGTTAAAGCAACATGGACTGAAATTCATCATTGTGCTGGACATTTAGTGATATTTCTCATGAAACAATGGCAAAGAGCATGGAGACTGAAGCCTCGAAGTGCATATAACTGAACTAGTTTAGTTAGTCAAAGTAAAAACAGTATGTTCTGATTTATCCCTGTAAAGTTGCTTTGAAACAATCTGTATTGTATAAAGTGCTATATAAATAAAGGTGACTTGATTTGAAACATTAAGTGACATATTGTTCACAAGATGTTTTATTGACACGTTTCCAGATTGAACGATTACACGAGTCATGATAAATTTCAGGGCTTGAAATTTATTAACTTTTTTGCTCACCAGCCACTGTGACTACTGGTTTTCCAAAGTTACTAGCCACTCAACATTTTCACTGACCACAATTTTCACACTGATACCAAGAGGAAAAACTGCCATATAGATATTTTTAATATTATCACACAATTTAGCTGAAGGTTTATTATGCTGCTGTCACTTTAAGACCTGATGCACGGATCTATTATACTGTTACCCATGAGTTTTCTTTCTCATTGTTTACATTCACTTAAAGCATAACTGACTGTATTTACATGAATACTCACCAAGACCGGCATTTGACATTATTTTGTGTGTATTTGACTGTTTAACCATTAAATGCATGACTGTTTTGCCAATCATTCTTACATATTCGGGTCTTTATCGACCCGGATCTATATCTAACATGGAAGGATCTCTACCTGTCACGATAATATAAAACTCCTCTGATATTAGAGTAACAATTACAGAAGAATAAAATAAATTGTATTTTGTTACCTTTTGGAGCTTGGAAGGGCTCAGTTTGAGCAGATGTTTTATGCCATCATCACTGTCCTCGTCAGAGCTCATTTCCCAGTAAATTCAGCAAATAATGGGCTAGTTTTATGTTTGAGGTCACGAATATGAGCCCATTCGCGATCTCAAACGTATTCTCAAAACTATATCATTTTCAACATCTTCAAAATCAATATTTCGATCGCTAACAGCTTCACCAGATTCATCCAGTAAGAGTTACAGTCATATTTGATTGCGTTCAGTACTTGCTCTGCAGTAAATTGCTGAGCCATTTCATGTTTTTCTTATTCTTTTGTTTTTTTGTCTGAATGAATCGTCACTTCATCATTGTGTATCAGACATTGCCACCTTGTGGAATAAACATGAATTGCACTTATTCCGTCATCTAAGATTCAATTATTGTTGTGCAGAAAAAAATACTCGTACACTCATACACACCTCGGGTCTTTTGCGACCCTATACAATTTTTACAAAAAATGAATACAAAAATAGGCATTCTTTTATAATTTTATGATTTTTTTCTTGTTATATTCTTTATAATAAATTGATTGAGCAATACCAAGAAGGTTGATGTCTAATTTTAAAAAATGAACGAGGAGGAGGGTAGTGAATGACGTCCCGGGTCACTAAAGACCCGAGGTATGCATTTAAGGGTTAAGTGCAATAAGCAGTGAAAAATAACTCAATTCAGTACTGAAAGGCAGCTTTATGTGGCGTACTTTGGGTGTGAGAACAAAATCTGCAGGAATGAGTAAAATTATGTGCAATACATCCAATCCCATGCCGAAATTCAAGCCCTGTAACATCAACAATATTCATCCAGAGCAAATGAAATGAGTGAGTGAGGGAAGACGGGTTTGTGTGTCAACTTGCTGTCAGAGAGATGAGAGAGAGAGAAAGAGTAGCTGGTAATCTCTATCTATGGTGTGGAAAATGAGTATTGGAAGCACTTATTTTTGATATTTCTGATATTTTTAGATATTATATGTATAGAAAAATCTATATTTTTGACAAAACTACATTGCACTTAGTTTATTACTGCAGATGCCTGTTTAAAAGACAATTGAAAATTGAAAAAACACCTTTTGATGTTTTTTGATGGATGTTTTTTCATGCTACACTCTAAAAATGTTGGGTTAAAAACAACCCAAGTTGGGTTGAAAATTGACAAACCCAGCGATTGGGTTGTTTTAACCCAGCGGTTGGGTTAAATGTTTTCCCAACCTGCTGGGTAGTTTGGCAAACATTTAACCCATTCATTGGGTTAAAACAACTCAATCATTGCTGGGTTTGTCAGTTTTCAACCCAACTTGGGTTGTTTTTGCAGCATTTTTAGAGTGTATAACTTGTACTAAGGGGAAATAAAATATTGCTGCTTGAACTGTGATCTGTCACTTCACATTAAAGAGCGTCAAAACACCATTTATTGTATATTTTCGTGATAAAAGGAAAGATTTCGAAAGCTCAGACGTTGTTTCTTTTCAGCAGCAAAAAAGCACAAAGCTCTTTGCGATTAACGGATAAGGCACTACAAATAATGCATGGTGTAGGGAAAAAACGCGGACCTGGCAACCCATGGCTTGAACTACTCTTTAAGCATGTCAATCTACATAGTTTCCTCAACACTGGAAAAGGTTTAAGAGGTGAACTGGTCATCAAAGAAAATCTAGAACAGTTATGAAGATTCAGATCTGACACTTCATCTGAAAGAGGCTTTGGCATTAGTTGGGCTCAATGTCACCCTCATTTGTCCCACTCATGGCACCAGAGCATGAAAAGATGCCATTGGCCCCGCTGAAGCTTTTCTGCAGAGCTTTGTCACACTGAATAGGGTCACCATGAGGATCACTGTTGGCCATTCGCAAACCGTCTACATAACTTCCACGGATCCTGCAGGGTTATACAACACAGTCAGACTCAGAGAACAAATCCTATCACTCTTTATGACAAGAAGCAAACAAGAGCTTGATAGCCTCTGGTCATAATACGCTTTCATTGCATGGAAATAGAAGCTCAGAGATAGATGCACTCTACAGAATGCTTTGATATCAGTTTTGTCGAGTGGCTGATGTCAAGAAAAGAGAACATCACTCACTATCACCCAACTAACAGGACCAGCAACAACACCCTCTTAAACTTTGCCTGTCTAACACCTGCAAGTGTGCTGAAGACACACACAAAGCTCTTTCTGAGAACTCCTCAGACAGCTATCAGCTAAGTCTGAGTAATGAAAACAATTAACAGCTCTAATTACCTCTCTAAATCACATTCAAACATGGTGCTTATTGATTTGATAGACTGAGCTTGAGTTACGAGGAGCTCCAGTTAAACGGACCCTTGTAAAAAAAAAAAAAAAAAAAAAAAGATTGCCGGGGCAACAGAAGCTGGCAGCCGTTCAGCGTGTAAATAAATCTTCAGAAGATGTGGCAGTCATCTTCCGGCTCCCAGAGCACAAGTCCCAACGGCCTCATTCCTCTGCCAGTGTTTCATATGGCCACGATAATGCTGCTGAAGTACCTCATTAATAGTCCAATGATCTTTATTTACCATTCATGGAGTTGGTGCTCACAAGCATCATTTTATGATTATTTCTTTGGACCTGAAAGAGGACTTTTTTTTCTAATTAATGAATGAATGAATATTTGGTAACACTTTATAATAAATATAGTGTAATAAAGTATTTACTAATCATTTGCAAATAGTTAATTAATAGTTTATAAACTGTAGTTAATACATTAATAGCCAGCATACAAATAGTGAGTTCTTCATTCAGTGTGACTGTAATTAACAAAGTGTTATTGTTTAATTAGCTCATATGTAAAGAGTTAAATAATGATTTGTTAACAACATATTAACTGTAAATAGTTATCACTTTAGATTAGGCCACGGAAAATGGGAAAATTGAATACATTAATTAAGTGCTTTAAGCCAGCCTTTATCAGACATTAATTGCATTATTATTAAGAGTTTGTTAAAATGTTTGCAAATATATTAAGCTTATCCTCAAACATAACCACTTAATAAATAAATAAATAAATAGATACATGCATAAATAAATAATGTCAACATTAATTACGTGTGTGTGTGTTTAAGATGGATGGATGGATGGATGACGGATGGGGAAAGTGATGAATGTATGATTGTATGTATGTATGTATGTATGTATGTATGGATGGATGGATGGATGGGGAGAGTGATGGATGGATGGATGGATGGGGAGAGTGATGGATGGATGGATGGATGGATGGATGGATGGGGAAAGTGATGAATGGATGGATGGATGATGGATGTATGGATAGATGAATGGGGAAAGTGAGAGATGGATGGATGGATGGATGGATGGATGGCGGATGGGGAAAGTGATGAATGGATGTATGGATGTATGGATGGATGGATGGATGGATGGGGAAAGTGATGAATGGATGGATGGATGATGGATGTATCTATAGATAGATGGGGAAAGTGAGAGATGGATGGATGGATGGATGGATGGATGGATGGGAAAAGTGAGAGTTGGATGTATGGACAGATGGATGGGGAAAGTGAGAGATGGATGGATGGATGGATGGATGGATGGGAAAAGTGAGAGTTGGATGTATGGACAGATGGATGGGGAAAGTGAGAGATGGATGGATGGATGGATGGATGGATGGATGGATGGATGGATGGGGAAAGTGAAAAAAGCAATGGATGGATGTGGAAAGAGAAAAAAAGCGATAGATAGATAGATAGATAGATAGATAGATAGATAGATAGATAGATAGATAGATAGATAGATAGATAGATAGATAGATAGAAATAATGTCAACATTAATTACATGTGTGTGTGTTTAAGATGGATGGATGGATGGATGGATGGATGGATGGATGGATGGATGGATGGATGGGGAAAATGAGATGGATGGATGGATGGATGGATGGATGGATGGATGGGGAAAATGAGATGGATGGATGGATGGATGGATGGATGGATGGATGGATGGATGGATGGATGGATGGATGGATGGGGAAAGTGAAAAAAGCGATGGATGGATGTGGAAAGAGAAAAAAGCGATAGATAGATAGATAGATAGATAGATAGATAGATAGATAGATAGATAGATAGATAGATAGATAGATAGATAGATAGATAGATGGATGGGTATAGTTATAATGGTTATAATAAATGGTTGTAATAGATTTATTTTCTTTGTACTAAATATAGATTTTTTTCTTTTGATTTTAGGGTGAAATATGACCCTGTAATTCCTTGACAGTTTTTGTGAGATTCATCCATGAAAAAACTCTTTTGATTAAAAGGGAAAGGAACATCACAGCTACAGATGATGTATACCATAGCACTCTCCATTAAAAAAAATAAAAATAAATAAATTATATATATATGCACATATACACATATACATCTGGGCATTTCTAGTTCTCTGAGTTGAAACACAGCCACAAGCAGTTATCCCATCATCATATGAACACAGCTGTGCTTACACAAAGCTGCCCGACATGCTTGTGTGCTCTGCCAGTGTCAGAGTTCCAGAGTGGCAGAGACAGCTCTCCGGCAGCCGGAGCTCGCTGGGTGTGTGTGGGTGACGGGGGCTTGCGGTCTGCGACAGTGTCACTGATATACATAACCCAGTAGTGAGAGATTTTCTGCCCTTATCCTCCTCTGCTGTTCCTCCTATTAATAACCCCTCACAAACACTGTGCCCAACCTATCCTGACCCCTCTACATACCCAGAGTGTCTGTCTGTTTTTAACTTCAAGAGTTATGACTTTAACTTTAGTAAGGGTTAGAATAGCAACATTTTTTTCCATCTGGCCTTACCAAAAAAAGGAGATGCTAATACCTTGTTCTAGATCTCTATCTATATTTGACAACTCATGCATTTCGTTTACATGACACTGTTTTCAACTAAAAACAGAAAACTTTTCATGTGTTTTGGCTGTTCATTCACATAACAAAATGTTTGGAGATATGGCAAACGGGTTTCAAAGTGAACGTTTTTGAAAATGATATCGTTATTGTCTCCGTGTAAACTACGAAATTGTGAATTTGGTGAAAACGGTAATGTGAAAAATCGAACATAAACTGCAGCTATCCTTTTTTGAATGGATGTTATTTGAAGAAAAGACATTAATTAAATAATTATACTAAAATTTGTTACCAAACAGTTAAAAATATTGATTGATTGATTGAATCATTAAGGAACTAGAATTGGAATCACAATAATTAAATTCCTTTTGATTCCTATCATTTCTATCCGGCAATCACCCCTACTAGCCTAAAAATGTATCCAGACTTTAAAAGGAATCATTTTCCACCCATGCAATTCACTAGTGATTCACTGCACATCATCTTGCATCAACTATTTTCGCTTTCTTTTCATTCTCCACCATTTGAGGTTGATAGAGTCCCAGAGCTCCCGCTGCAAGGCTGTCTGCTACGGTTCAAAACATCTTCAGGGTTGAGAGAGGAAGCAAACACCCAACAGGCTGGGACTCTGTTACATGATGAAGCGATTCATTTCAGGGATGCCCAAACAATGAACCCGCATCTGTCATTTAAAATGTTTGAAGATGTCCTGTTAGTGGATTTAAAGAATTTTAAAAGATAAGAGCCATTTAAGTCCAAAATAGGATTAATGGAGAACTGTAAGGCCTCTTTTTTCTTCTTCTTCTTTGGCTCTTCACATCTCTGTGACTGAGTTTCAAACAGTACACTAGTGTTGACTCATCTGTTGTACTCATCTGTTTTCTGTGTTTTTTAAAGCTACTTATCAAACTACCACTAAATGGTAAAATTACTTCAGGAAATAACTCTCAGAACAGTATATTAACAATACAGCAAGAACCAAGATTGTAAAATGATAATCTAAATATAACTTTGACTGACTCTCTATCTCCAAGTACAGCACCACCACAGACATTGTCTCCCCAATATATGAAATTCTTGCACTGCTCTGCTGCACTCAGTTTCACAGCGCTCTCGATGTTGTTAGGATGACAATAATGTTTAAATGTTACATTTTTAGTCTGGTTTGTCTCAGCAGTCTAACAGCGCTCATCAATGTCAAAATGATTGAGATGGCCAATCAAATCAAAGTAGGCGGGGTTTACTGTTCACAGAAGCAGAGCGTGAATTTCAGTGTGAAGCGTCAAGACTGAGTTAAGATGTAAATGGTGAAACATTTAATACATTTAATCCAGTGATGCACACTACTCAACTTTTTTCTCAAATACGGCAGTTTTGAATTAAAAATATGCATTTATGTGATTCATGTAATTACTGAGTGTAACACTTTTATGTTTTCGACACGTTACGCATACTAATAAAAGTAGCCTACACTCTAAGCGATTGGGTTGTTTTAACCCAGTGGTTCCCAAACTTTTTAGCTTGGAGTACCCCCTGAAGGGATTACCATCCTTCTGCGTACCCCCTCTCTCCCACTTTGACGGCAGTCACTCCTTTACCATTAAGGGACAATATTTGCCCCCTAAACTGGTTTCCCAGTGCATTTTTTTTTACCTTTATGAATAACTTTATAAAATAAATAATGTTTTAAATAAAAAATGTTCAATAGAGAAAAATGCAATGATGGTAAAACTTTTAAATATTAAACTAAAACCGCCAGTAGGTGGCAGCAAGTCACTGTTTATTATGAGTGAGTCATCGAGTCATTCATTCAGTAACGAAGCAAATGGCTGTGAATGAATCATTGAATCATTGACTCTCACGATTCGTTCAAAGCCGCAGAATTGTTCGCGAAACACAAACGTGTGTTGTAGTTCTGCTGTGGTTTTCGTTAGAACTATTATTTCATTGCAAAATAGAGTAAATACTGACAGTACTGTAAATGTAGGCTACGTTTTTTTTTTTTTTTTTTTTGACCTGTTGTAATAATGTCACGTTTGCAGTCATGTGGATATTTGGGTACAATTGCATTCTTGCTCGTTATCATCATTAAATACAAGAACTCACACAAGGTATGATTTTGTATCGGAGAAAGTTCGAGTCTTAAATTGAAATTAATCCACTATCTGTCTATTTGTTCTTCATGCGAGTAAGTGCTAAATCCCCACTTTAACAAAGGTGCATTGTCGAGAATGACAGTAATTTAGCGCGATTTAAGGCAGCAGACTGCAATCTATGTATGCTGCTTCTGTGGATACATACAGTCATTTTTGACTGCAAATGATGAAGTAATCCGATTACATGTACTGGATTTACGGCATTTTGGCAATTAGAAATACACGCTCGATTGTAATATTATTTTAAGGTAGAATTAAATTAACTATTCAGCATTTTGTTCGCGTACCCCCTATTGTCACCTCACGTACCCCAAGGGGTACGCGTTCCCCAGTTTGGGAACCATTGTTTTAATAAGCAATTTAATTAATGTTAATTGTTTAATTATTATTTATTAAACATATTAATAAATGTAAATTTTCAACCTATTTATTGCTAAGCAAGCAATACAGTAATTTTTAAACAATAGTTGAGTTAAATAAAACTACCCAGCAGATTGGTCAAACATTTAACCCAACCGCTGGGTTTGTCCATTTTCAACCCAACTTGGGTTGTTTTTAACCCAGGATTTTATGCACATGTGTGCATGAGTGCATATTTTAATGCAAATTAATGCAAATATCATTTGCAAATAGTTCAAAAATGATTATTTCCCAACTAAAATATAGTTCATTCACTATAGTTGTTTCATTACTATAGTTGGTTCATTAACTACAGTTTTTCTCTGTCAGAAAAAAAATAATCGTAATTATGTCAGATAACACTTCAGCAAAACATGGTCTGGTCAAAGTGTCTGAATAATTTTTGGTTCCAATGTTTTTATCAATTTTACTGGTAGTCCACTGTATGAAGAACTTTTGGGTATAATATATCACAGTTTACTTTATTTTGCTATCCTCACTTACATAAATTAACTATAGTGTCCTGCTCCCACTAGTAAAAATATATCAAACATATAAAAAATGTCTGAATAATTTTTGGTTTGACTGTATATACACAAAAAGGTTTCCCTACCATAACGATGCAGTTGCTGGTTACAAAAAATAAATACACAACTTTGCAAATTATTTATAGTATTCATACTATATCAATAGTAGCATGGTAGGAAGCTATTCTGAACACAGCCTGTAATCTCGGGCTTGGGTTGTTCTTCTGATACAGTCCAGCAGGTGCTATGTGGCACTCAAACTAAAAATATCTGACCCTGAACTCCAGACCTCATCGAGCCGCCAACTGTGTTCTTCTTGCCTCCCGCTATCCATCGAGCTTCATTAAATGACAGATTAATACTCCAACTGATTGAAGACATTATGGATTTATCACCTCTATCGACTTTCTATGACAAAAGACATTTGATCAATGAAGTTTCTATAAATTCACTCTTTTTCATTTTTTCGTTGCTGGATGGATGGATGGATTTGCGCTCAGCTGTGATGTGTGAAGCATTTCTGTCAAAGTACCAGTCCAATATGTCCAGCGATCGCCCATGATATGAACCTCTGCCCCCAGCCATCACCGAGATTGGAGCTGCCATCACAAGCCAGATCTATCTCCAACTTATCATCATACTTGGTGACAGAACACACACACTTGTTCAGCGGTTCTTTCCCTCCAAATCAGACTTCCCTCTGCCTCAGACCAGCTTCCAAGGCACCAGAACATCACGATTGATGATATAGGACAAATTCGAGCTTTGGAGACAACCAAGTCATGATTGTGAAATACTGAATGCTGATCAATTATCATACAATTCAATTCAATGAACAGTTTTTTATTTTATTTATTTAATTTTATTCTTTTAAAATTATTTTTTTAATATATTTTTTTATATATACATTTTGGGTATAGATAGATAGATAGATCGATAGATAGATAGATAGATAGATAGATAGATAGATAGATAGATAGATAGATAGATAGATAGATAGATAGATAGATAGATTTTTATATTATTGCCATCACAAAAATAAATTACATTTTCAAATATATCAAAACAAAGCAGTTATTTTAAAATGTACTAATATATTTTGTTAGCATTAGACACTTCTTTCAAAACCATATTTTTAAAGTACATATATAAGTGAACTCTCTTTCAACCCCTCACTAAGATTATTTTTCAGTCACTAAGGGTATCGAATGCACAGGATTGTGGGTCGTCATAAGAATGCATCTCAGTAGAAAGGATGATGCCATTGTAATCTTTGGATGCTGCCTGACAACACACAAGCAAAGAAAGCAAGCACTGAAAAAGTGCAGTGAGAAAGACGAAGGTCTGAACAACAAGGTCTGGACAACATGCATTGAAAGTCTGGGGTGAAGCAGGGATTTTGTGGTTGTAAATGTTTCATTGTATCAGATTGTGTGGCCCTTAATACCATCTGAGATCAATAGATCTGTGGAATCTCTGCTGGGTCTCAGAGGAGCCGTGAAAGAGCCGAATCAAAGGAGCCTGCAGGAGGGAATTCTGAGAGAGCGGGATTAAACACACTCCCACCGAACACATAGACGAGACCAATGCTGTTTGATCAACCCAAAGAAACAAACTTGAATGCACACATTGTACAATATGTTAGTTTGTTTCACTGACAAATGTTTCATCCTATTAAAATTGCAGTAAATAAAATGATAGAAACTGTATACTGTAGCTTTAATTAATTAATTAAGTTTTAGTAATTTTAGTATTTCATATTTCAGGCAACATATAAGTTTTTGTCTTTTAAGTTTTTTAAGTATATAAGTTTTTCATCATATATTTATATTTTATTTCAGCTTTACTTCAATTACCGAACATGTTTTTAACAGTTTTAGTTAACAATAACTACACTGTGACTAACTTCAGTAAAATAATTCAGTTATACTGTATTTAATAACTTTTAAAAAGTGTCTGTGCTTGATAAGAGCATATGACAGCATAAAGGCCCGCTCACACCAAGGACAATAACTATAAAGATAAAGATATAGTTCTAAAAATCATTCTTAATAGGAAAGAACAGCAGAGTTCACACCACAACTATAACAATAACGGCACAGGGAAATAAATATGTTGGAATCAATTTCAAAATATTTTTTCCAGCTGATGAACAATAAAAACAGTGACAGCCATTCAGAATCCATTCAGTTTTAAAGAGCTTTAGTATTTAAAGCGACAGACAACAAAACTGCGCACACTTATAATAAACAGGACGCAACAGGATAGTTCACCCAAAAATGAACCCGTAAGACTTTCGTTCATCTTCGAAACACAAACGAAGATATTTTTAATGAAATCAGAGATTTCTGTCCCTCCATTGACAGCTACACAACTGACACTTTGACGCTTCAAAAATTTCATAAAGAGATTGTAAAACTAATCCATATGAACTGAGTGGTTTATTAAAGGTGCCATCGAACGTTTTTTTTTTACGTTTTTCTAAGGTGTCCCCTGAATGTGTCTGTGAAGTTTCAGCTCAAAATACCCCATAGATTTTTTTAATTAATTTTTTTAACTGCCTATTTTGAGGCATAATTAGAAATGTGCCGATTCAGGCTGCGGCCCCTTTAAATCGTGCACTCTCCGCCCCGTCCCGAGCTCTCGACTCTATCACTGCATAAACAAAGTTCACACAGCTAATATAACCCTCAAAATGAATCTTTACAAAGTGTTCGTCACGCATTCTGCATGCATACATCGGATCATGTGAGTATTGTATTTATTTGGATGTTTACATTTGATTCTGAATGAGTTTGATAGTGCTCCGTGGCTAACGGCTAATGCTAAACTGTTGGAGAGATTTATAAAGAATGAAGTTGTGTTTATGAATTATACAGACTGCAAGTGTTTAATAATGAAAATAGCGACGGCTCTTGTCTCCGTGAATACAGTAAGAAACGATTGTAACTTTAACCACATTTAACATACATTAGCAACATGCTAACGAAACATTTAGAAAGACAATTTACAAATATCATTAAAAATATCATGTAATCATGGATCATGTCAGTTATTATTGCTCCATCTGCCATTTTTCACTATTGTCCTTGCTTGCTTACCTAGTCTGATGATTCAGCTGTGCACAGATCCAGACGTTAATACTGGCTGCCCTTGTGTAATGCCTTGAACATGAGCTGGCATATGCAAATATTGGGGGCGTGCATATTAATGATACCAACTGTTACGCAACAGTCTGTGTTATGTTGAGATTGGCCTGTTCTTCGGAGGTCTTTTAAACAAATGAGATTTATATAAGAAGGAGGAAACAATGGATCACTTTATATGATGAACAGATTTAATTGAGGCTTTTATTCACATATAAACATAAACATTCGTACCGAACGGTTCACGAGGCAAATTCAAAATGGAAGTGATCATCCCTATGTGAGCAGGGCAAGCGTGTGCCATATGTGGCCATTTGAAATGCACTTGGCAAAGGGAGTGGCGTAATTTCCTCATTGTCTTTAGGATGTTCCCATGACAACGTAGCGCCGGCATAAGTAATATATAATTTATATTTTTAAAAGTTTTATATATATATATTACTTTTTATATACAGTATTATATAGCATATTTTAAAAACTTTTTAAAATATAAAATGTATGTTTTTATTTGCAACAGTTAGACTAAAAAGAAAAAAATAATTATGCCGTCAGTGCCGCTGACGGACACTGTGCTGCGTTGTCACGGGAACATCCCAGCTGAAGATAATGAGGAAATTACGGCACTTCCTTTGCCAAGTGCATTCCGAACGGCTACATATGGCACGCGCGTGCCCTGCTCACATAGGGATGATCACTTCCATTTTGAATTTGCCTCGTGAACCGTTCGGTACGAATACGTGTACCGTTACACCCCTACCTGTTACGCATCACGTTTGAGCTTCTGCAAGAGGTTTGTTCTTGTGCGTCAAGCAGATTTGGTTGAGCTTCTGTTTATGTTCGATGTTTTTATGTGAATAAAAGCATCAATTAAATCCATTCATCACATAAAGTGATCGAGTCTCTTCAGGAAATGTGGACTAAACCGTTCAAATCATATGAATCAGTTTTATGATCTCTTTATGAACTTTGAACCGTCAAATTGTTAGTTGCATGGACTGTCCTTGGAAGGACAGAAATCTCTCAGAGTTCATTAAAAATATCTTCATTTGTGTTCTGAAGATGAATGAAAGACATGAGGGAGAGTAAATGATGACAGAATTCTCATTTTTGGCTGAACTATCCTTTTAAGGTTGGAAAAACTGTTTTATATAAATTCCTCCAAAAATATCAGTACAAGCTTTTAAAGAAAGCAAGTAAGCATTAACACTTCATTCGACTAGCAGACTCTGAGACTACTGTTGCTGCCTTTCCAAAACCATGGCAACTGATGAAGATTCAGCGCCTTTCTGCTCCTTTCTACACACCAGGTGCAACAGCCAGGGTGTACCAACAATTACAGCTCTGACACCTCTTCCCAGACTGAAAAGTGAGCATGACTGCAAGGCCATTTAATGAAGCTTTGTATTGTGAGGCAGAAGGTTCAACATACAAGACAAAAATCACAGCTGTGGTGAAGTGCATGTCTAATGGCTGCTGGACACAGCTTACTGAAGCAGGACCTGTTACCTCTTTTCCACCAAAATTGTGCTTCAGCCTGGGAATTTGAACCTATATTACTACTTTACATGGCCACAAACAAACATAGCACATCATGGACTTTGAGTAAACATCTCACTGGTTCAGAGTACATGTTAATCAATAATGACAATGTGATTAAAGTGTAGTTTAAGCAGTAAAAAATTGTAAATATTACTCACTCACGTTGAGCTTTATAACAGATAAAGAGCCACAATTGAACCAATTTGAGCTTCCGCAAGAACTAATGAGGTTCATTCTCATGTTACGCATCATGTTTGAGCTTCAGCAAAAACCAATGAGGTTCATTCTCGTGTTACGCATCACATTTTAGCTTCAGCAAGAACCAATGAGGTTCATTCTCGTGTTACGCATCACATTTTAGCTTCAGCAGGAACCAATGAGGTTCATTCTCGTGTTACACATCACGTTTGAGCTTCCGCAAGAACCAATGAGGTTCATTCTCGTGTTACGCATCACGTTTGAGCTTCCGCAAGAACCAATGAGGTTCATTCTCATGTTACGCATCACGTTTGAGCTTCAGCAAAAACCAATGAGGTTCATTCTCGTGTTACGCATCACATTTTAGCTTCAGCAAGAACCAATGAGGTTCATTCTCGTGTTACGCATTACATTTTAGCTTCAGCAAGAACAATGAGGTTCGTTCTCGTGTTACGCATCATGTTTGAGCTTCAGCAAAAACCAATGAGGTTCATTCTCGTGTTACGCATCACATTTTAGCTTCAGCAAGAACCAATGAGGTTCATTCTCGTGTTACGCATCACATTTGAGCTTCAGCAAGAACCACTGAGGTTCATTCTCGTGTTACGCATCACATTTGAGCTTCCGCAAAAACCAATGAGGTTCATTCTCGTGTTACGCATCACATTTGAGCTTCAGCAAAAACCAATGAGGTTCATTCTCGTGTTACGCATCACATTTTAGCTTCAGCAAGAACCAATGAGGTTCATTCTCGTGTTACGCATCACATTTTAGCTTCAGCAGGAACCAATGAGGTTCATTCTCATGTTACGCATCATGTTTGAGCTTCCACAATAACCAATGAGGTTCATTCTCGTGTTACGCATCACGTTTGAGCTTCCGCAAGAACCAATGAGGTTCATTCTCATGTTACGCATCACGTTTGAGCTTCCGTAAGAACCAATGAGGTACATTCTCGTGTTACGCATCACGTTTGAGCTTCCGCAAGAACCACTGAGGTTCATTCTCGTGTTACGCATCACGTTTGAGCTTCCGCAAGAACCAATAAGGTTCATTCTCGTGTTACGCATCACGTTTGAGCTTCAGCAAGAACCACTGAGGTTCATTCTCGTGTTACGCATCACGTTTGAGCTTCCGCAAGAACCAATGAGGTTCATTCTCGTGTTACGCATCACATTTTAGCTTCAGCAGGAACCAATGAGGTTCATTCTCGTGTTACGCATCACGTTTGAGCTTCCGCAATAACCAATGAGGTTCATTCTCGTGTTACGCATCACGTTTGAGCTTCCGCAAGAACCAATGAGGTTCATTCTCGTGTTACGCATCACGTTTGAGCTTCCGTAAGAACCAATGAGGTACATTCTCGTGTTACGCATCACGTTTGAGCTTCCGCAAGAACCACTGAGGTTCATTCTCGTGTTACGCATCACGTTTGAGCTTCCGCAAGAACCAATCAGGTTCATTCTCGTGTTACGCATCACGTTTGAGCTTCAGCAAGAACCACTGAGGTTCATTCTCGTGTTACGCATCACGTTTGAGCTTCCGCAAGAACCAATGAGGTTCATTCTCGTGTTACGCATCACATTTGAGCTTCAGCAAAAACCAATGAGGTTCATTCTCGTGTTACGCATCACATTTTAGCTTCAGCAAGAACCAATGAGGTTCATTCTCGTGTTACGCATCACATTTTAGCTTCAGCAAGAACCAATGAGGTTCATTCTCGTGTTACGCATCACGTTTGAGCTTCCGTAAGAACCAATGAGGTACATTCTCGTGTTACGCATCACATTTTAGCTTCAGCAAGAACCAATGAGGTTCATTCTCGTGTTACGCATCACATTTTAGCTTCAGCAGGAACCAATGAGGTTCATTCTCGTGTTACGCATCATGTTTGAGCTTCCACAATAACCAATGAGGTTCATTCTCGTGTTACGCATCACGTTTGAGCTTCCGCAAGAACCAATAAGGTTCATTCTCGTGTTACGCATCACGTTTGAGCTTCAGCAAGAACCACTGAGGTTCATTCTCGTGTTACGCATCACGTTTGAGCTTCCGCAAGAACCAATGAGGTTCATTCTCGTGTTACGCATCACATTTTAGCTTCAGCAGGAACCAATGAGGTTCATTCTCGTGTTACGCATCACGTTTGAGCTTCCGCAATAACCAATGAGGTTCATTCTCGTGTTACGCATCACGTTTGAGCTTCCGCAATAACCAATGAGGTTCATTCTCGTGTTACGCATCACGTTTGAGCTTCCGTAAGAACCAATGAGGTACATTCTCGTGTTACGCATCACGTTTGAGCTTCCACAAGAACCACTGAGGTTCATTCTCGTGTTACGCATCACGTTTGAGCTTCCGCAAGAACCAATCAGGTTCATTCTCGTGTTACGCATCACATTTGAGCTTCAGCAAGAACCACTGAGGTTCATTCTCGTGTTACGCATCACGTTTGAGCTTCCGCAAGAACCAATGAGGTTCATTCTCGTGTTACGCATCACATTTGAGCTTCAGCAAAAACCAATGAGGTTCATTCTCGTGTTACGCATCACATTTTAGCTTCAGCAAGAACCAATGAGGTTCATTCTCGTGTTACGCATCACATTTTAGCTTCAGCAAGAACCAATGAGGTTCATTCTCGTGTTACGCATCACGTTTGAGCTTCCGTAAGAACCAATGAGGTTCATTCTCGTGTTACGCATCACATTTTAGCTTCAGCAAGAACCAATGAGGTTCATTCTCGTGTTACGCATCACGTTTGAGCTTCCGCAAGAACCAATGAGGTTCATTCTCGTGTTACGCATCACGTTTGAGCTTCCGTAAGAACCAATGAGGTACATTCTTGTGTTACGCATCACGTTTGAGCTTCAGCAAGAACCAATGAGGTTCATTCTCGTGTTACGCATCACGTTTGAGCTTCCGCAAGAACCACTGAGGTTCATTCTCGTGTTACGCATCACGTTTGAGCTTCCGCAAGAACCAATGAGGTTCATTCTCGTGTTACGCATCACATTTGAGCTTCAGCAAGAACCACTGAGGTTCATTCTCGTGTTACGCATCACGTTTGAGCTTCCGCAAGAACCAATGAGGTTCATTCTCGTGTTACGCATCACATTTGAGCTTCAGCAAAAACCAATGAGGTTCATTCTCGTGTTACGCATCACATTTTAGCTTCAGCAAGAACCAATGAGGTTCATTCTCGTGTTACGCATCACATTTTAGCTTCAGCAAGAACCAATGAGGTTCATTCTCGTGTTACGCATTACATTTTAGCTTCAGCAAGAACCAATGAGGTTCATTCTCGTGTTACGCATTACATTTTAGCTTCAGCAAGAACAATGAGGTTCGTTCTCGTGTTACGCATCATGTTTGAGCTTCAGCAAAAACCAATGAGGTTCATTCTCGTGTTACGCATCATGTTTGAGCTTCAGCAAAAACCAATGAGGTTCATTCTCGTGTTACGCATCACATTTTAGCTTCAGCAAGAACCACTGAGGTTCATTCTCGTGTTACGCATCACATTTTAGCTTCAGCAAGAACCAATGAGGTTCATTCTCGTGTTACGCATCACATTTGAGCTTCAGCAAGAACCACTGAGGTTCATTCTCGTGTTATGCATCACATTTGAGCTTCCGCAAAAACCAATAAAATCAACATTGGACAGGAAAAAATCAATTGGCTAGATAACGTCAAATATGTCTGATGCTTATTACGCACACCAATACAGACTCCATTATTGGCCATTATCACCTCCTCTCCAACACATATGTTCAATTGTTTCTAGCTTAAAGGGATAGTTCACCCAAAAATGAAAATTTGATGTTTATCTGCTTACCCCCAGGGCATCCAAGATGTAGGTGAATTTGTTTCTTCAGTCGAACGCAAATTATGATTTTTAACTGCAACCGCTGCCGTCTGTCAGTCAAATAATAGGAGTGATTGGGAACTTGAACAATAAGAGTTGAAAAAACTTCCATAGACAAATCCTAATTAAACCCTGCGGCTCATGACGACGCATTGATGTCCTAAGACATGAAACGATCGGTTTGTACAAGAAACCGAACAGTATTTATATCATTTTTTACCTCTAATACACCACTATGTCCAACTTCGTTCAGCATCCTGTTAGTGAGGTCAAAAAACCCGCTCTGCTGACGGAAGTGATGTCTCGCCCATATACTTCAATGAGCGCGAGACATCACTTCCGTTGTCAGAGCGCGATCAGACCTCACTAACCGGAAGCTGAACGGAGTTGGACATAGTGGTGTATTAGAGGTAAAAAATGATATAAATACTGTTCGGTTTCTTGTACAAACCGATCGTTTCATGTCTTAGGACATCAATGCGTCGTCATGAGCCGCAGGGTTTAATTAGGATTTGTCTATGGAAGTTTTTTCAACTCTTATTGTTCAAGTTCCCAATCACTCCTATTATTTGACTGACAGACGGCAGCGGTTGCAGTTAAAAATCATAATTTGCGTTCGACTGAAGAAAAAAAGTCACCTACATCTTGGATGCCCTGGGGGTAAGCAGATAAACATCAAATTTTCATTTTTGGGTGAACTATCCCTTTAAAGCCAGTGGAATTGTATTGTTAATCATAATTAAACCAGCTAAGAGATTAATCAATAATGACAATGTGATTAATCTGTAGTTTAAGCAGTAAAAAATGGTAAATATGACTCCCTCATGTTGAGCTTTATGACAGATAAACAGACACAATTAGCTGTGAGATTTAGCTCAGTCCATCTCTAGCTCTCAGAGTCTGAAGATCGTTCCCCGATGCACAGCTACAGTCATATTAAAGGCCTTGTCAGTTCATCTGCCCATTCGATTGTGTCAGAGTACATAATGAAAGTTCCAGGAAGCCTTGTAAATGGGCGGGAGGTGAGAAGAGAGCGGGTGGATAAAGACATTGCTTAGCTGACAGGCAGCACTAAAGTATCTACTGTATCTTGATGAGATGCTTCAGGCACCGGCAGCCTTTTGTGTCATAGCATATATAGAGGAGCCTATATCACTGTGCATAAGCTCTGGAGGGGAAAAAAGCTCCCATACTGCTGGAAAAAAAGGGTTCGGTGCCTTAATCTGGACATCGATATAGCCAGAGGTGTTTGAGGCCTCTAGCAGTCCATGAAAGAAAGCTTTTATGTTTTTCAACACCCTATATTTTTCAAAGCATCGATATACAAATACTGAATTGCACACGACGGTGCACAGGTGCTAAAACAACACACTGTGCATGCATGCAAATAACCAACATTATCAGCAGGCGCTATTCATTCTTATTGCATTACCACGAGAGAGTGTCATTAATACTCCAGAGGACAAAGACTTCTTAGCAATGAGTATCATGAATATTTTAGCTAGCTTAGAGGTCACCAGCAAGTAAAAGACACCGATTACCATGATTTATTTTCAGCTATCCGGAGGCTTCCCTCATCTTTGAGCTGTTATGTCATTATAATCATGAGAAAAGTTTGCTATATGTTTACTGTCCATGATCATGATGGAAAGCCAGAGTGAATTACCATTGACCTTTACATAATGACTGTAATAGTGTTGTTGAAGTGTTAAGTGGTGGGGAATTAATGCCCAGAAAATGTTTCAACATACAAGATGGAAAACGCATAGCACAGCTAATCTGTTTAGTCTATAGCTGTGACATAAGCAATGTTTTGTTGATTTGTATTAAGGGAACCTCTCATGAATGGCAAACTGGGTAGTCATGACATTACAATGTTTAAATAACAGAGCGCACTATAGCAAAACTACTCAAATATCTAGTACACTTGTAGCTAGTTCTTTAAAAGCACCAGTACATGAAGTAAATGCTGAAATGTCAATCATAAATACTTCACTTGTTTCATTACTTGATGCATCAGCGTTTTTGAATGAATCTCTTGAATGAATGATTCAATGACATACATTTTTAATGTATTGTTATGCATTGTCGCCTCCTACTGGTGTAACAATGTAATTGATACAATATTTATTTGAAGCACCAAGTTACTTTCAAAATGATTTGCTTTATTTCGCTATCGTAGACATCAGTATGGAACCTTGTTTCCACCAATAAATAAGAAATAAAAAAAAGTAATTGCGACTTTTTATCTCACAATTCTGACTTCTTTTCTCAAAATTTTGATATAAACTCACAATTTTTGTCTTCCAATTCTGACTTTATATCTCACAATTCTGACTTTATATCTTGCAATTCTGACTTTATATCTCACAATTCTGACTTTATAACTCACAATTCTGACTTTATATCACACAATTCTGACTTTATATCACACAATTCTGACTTTATATTATGCAATTCTGACTTTATAACGCAATTCTGACTTTATAACAATTATGACTATAACACAATTCTGACTTTATAACTCGCAATTCTGACTTTATATCTCGCAATTCTGACTTTATAACGCAATTCTGACTTTATAACGCAATTCTGACTTTATAACTTGCAATTCTGACTTTATATCACACAATTCTTACTTTATAACACAATTCTGACTTTATAACGCAATTCTGACTTTATAACTTGCAATTCTGACTTTATATCACACAATTGTGACTTTATATTTCACAATTATGACTTTATAACTCACAATTGCGACTTTATCACGCAATTCTGACTTTATAAGACAATTCTGACTTTATAACTTGCAATTCTGACTTTATATCACACAATTCTGACTTTATAACTTGCAATTATGACTTTATATCACACGATTGTGACTTTATATTTCGCAATTATGACTTTATAACTCACAATTGCGACTTTATATTTCACAATTATGACTTTATAACTCACAATTGTGACTTTATATTTCACAATTATGACTTTATAACTCACAATTGCGACTTTATCACGCAATTCTGACTTTATAAGACAATTCTGACTTTATAACTTGCAATTCTGACTTTATATCACATGATTGTGACTTTATATTTTGCAATTATGACTTTATAACTCACAATTGCGACTTTATATTTCACAATTATGACTTTATAACTCACAATTGCGACTTTATATTTCACAATTATGACTTTATAACTCACAATTGTGACTTTATATTTCACAATTATGACTTTATAACTCACAATTGCGACTTTATCACGCAATTCTGACTTTATAAGACAATTCTGACTTTATAACTTGCAATTCTGACTTTATATCACATGATTGTGACTTTATATTTCGCAATTATGACTTTATAACTCACAATTGCGACTTTATATCATGCAATTCTGAGAAAAAAAGAATTGTGAGATACCTTTTTATCTATTTAGTGGCAGAAACAAGCTTCCATACATCAGTGTTTATATCCAAGCTATAAACTTTTATTTGAGTACTTCTGTGATAAATTGAATATTTGTAACACAGAAATAATGATATTGTGTGGTTGAAAATATTGTTTGTGAAGCCGTTTCATACATGATAACTGCTCTCTCTGGGTCAACGGCAGCGCAAACTCAGATTTGAATGCTCCGGTGTGATTTTGTCAAAGGTTTAATAGACACAGGCAAATCATTGTCATTTAGGAATGAGATCGCGTGGGTGTTTGAATTGAGATCTTTTAACGTTTTAATAGTTTTTAATATTAATTTATGTCAATATTAAAGCAACACATTTAAAATGTTTCATTTTACTGACTGTACTTTTAGTTTCTCTGCAGAATATTCTGGAGATATTCATAAGCCATGATATCAGGATATCTGACTATCCAGTGGCGTGTTTGTGTTGTGTTAGTTGTCACGAGCAACAGGTTGCCTTTGTGGGTTATGGGGTTCAGGTAAAATCCTTGCTGCATTAGCGAGGACTCCTGTATCCATGAACTAAAACTCTGATCCATAGTGACACGATTTGATTTGAGAACACAAAAGCCTCCTGGATTTTCTCTCTAGCTCTGGCTTCACCTCTTTGTGCCAGTTTGCGGTGCATTAAAACATAGCTAGCGCTGGATAATTTTAGCAATGTCCTTTTAACTGTTCAAGCTACTTCACAAGTGAACATTTTTTTTTCATCCAAGAGACTAGTCAAAAATGTACAGTTATAAAAATAAACATTTATCTCACAGTTTCACCCCTTTCAGACAAAGCTGAAACATTTAAACTTCCAAGATTATTTATGATCTCTCTATACAGTGTTAAACTGAATGCAGTAATTATGTCACACCATAAATGTAGTCCTGGAGAAATAGGAATAAAGCAAATAACAAATGAAGAGGCCGACTGGAGTAAGACAATGAACTTGAACAGGAAGAAATCAGTCAAACAGTCCGATCTGTATAATCCAGGCAGGTTAGTGATCAACGTGGAACAAAAAATAAACTCTAGACGAGAGAACAAAAACAGTGAGACAACAACGAACTGACAAGAAATGAACACACACACTGTGGTATAAATAGGGGAAAACAAATGAGCAACAGGTGAGTATGAGCTTGACTCGTCAGCTGATAAAGTTGTTTAGATGCTGAATGAGTCAATCACAGACATGACAGAAAGATAACAGCAAAGAAATACAGACCTGAACCATGACATTATGTGCAGGGCTCTGAACTATGGAAGCTTGTTTCCGCCACTGAATATAAAATGTAAAAATCAAACAAAAAAAGGTCACAATTCTGATTTTTTTTTTTTTTTTTTTTTCTCAGAGTTTATGGATGATATAAGCTAGCAATTGCTAATAAAGTCCAAATTGCATGCAATTGGGAGTTATAAAGTTTGAATTGCATGATATAAACTAGCAACTCTGAGTTAAGTTCAAATTGCGAGATACAAGCCAGCAATTGCGAGTTGTAAAGTCAGAATTGCGAGATAAAAAGTTGCAATTACCTTTTTTACATTTATTCTGTGGTGGAAACAAGCTTCCAATAACACAAAATAAAACAATACTCAACAAAGTGGATATTTAAAGATAAATATCTGGTTAAACGACTACATTTTCTCAGAAATGTATTTTACCTGTTGTCTTGCAGATATTGAGCTATATCTTTATTAAGGCAGCACTTGCATGATGTGCTTTAAAAAAGCCCCAAAAAACACAATGCTCTTAAGAACCTATAAATGTTAGGAATCTTTTGTGATGTACGAATAATCTCAAATGAAATCTATTGTATAGTTCAACTGGTAAAAAATGAGAAAGCAATGAAATTCAATGGACAGTAAATTGAAACTTGATTCTCACATTTTCTCCTGAGGAAAAACCCTAGTGACCCTTTGTTTAAAAAGAAAAAAACATCATGGTTTCCACAAAAATATGACTGTTTTCAAAATTGATAATAATAAGAAATGTTTCTTTAAATCAGCATATTAGAATGATTTCTGAAGGAACATGTGACACTGAAGACTGGAGAAATTGTGCTAAAAAAATTCAGCTTTCCATCACAGGAATAAATTACATTTTACAATATATTAAAATAGTAAACAGTTATTTTAAACTGTAATAACATTTCACAATTTTAATGTGTATGCTTTATTTTGATAAACAAATGCATCCTTACATAAGAGACTTCTTTCAACAATATTACAAAAAAAAATATCACCGAGATTTTGAATGGTAGTGTATTTCAAATTTATTTCAAAGCAGATCAAAAGTATATCACATAAGTCACATTATTTACTCCCATTCTTGGATGAGAAGTTTCACCTTTGACTCTAACAGCATGCATTCTTCACTCAAATTAAACCAAATGAGCAATGGATACTCCCTTGGGGAACGAGTGTTAAATTTTATGATTTCTTCACATAGCACCACAGCACAGCAGGATAGTGTGATGAATGAAGCGCATAAACACTGATGCTATATTTACATCATATGTGTATAATCCACATGCCTATAAAACTGTCAATCATGCCTATTCACATGTAGATCCTCCCTTTTTAGTGCAGGAATTTTCCAGGCCAGATGTTAAGATGTTAACCTCTGTCCTTGCTGGTGACCTTGGAGGGGGTGTTGCTTTGTGATGTAAAGGGCAGGTGGTGTAATAAGATCTGTCCATGTTCCAGATCCATCATTCCTGCAATTCTGCCATACACAAGTCACAAAACGTAATCACATCTCACATCGAGAGCCCCTCCTTTGCCAAGCCTGACCACTAGAGCATAAATCCCAGGCTCACGGGTCAATAATCCTGTCCCGGGATCTTCCACGTAGGCCTAGCTGTAGCGTTCGCAGTAAAACAAACCCAAAATGTGAAGAAGCAATCCACCAGCTGTCTTCCTAAGATACAGTTCATTTGTAATTTGATTTTACTGTGTAAAAATAGTAGTGTGTAAAAATGTGTCGTGATTGACAGTTTGCACAAAATGGAAGATGGTTGCAAAATAATGCATAAAACTCTGTCTTTTTACACACAAGGTAAACTGTTTATAAATCTGAGTAACATTTTGGCATCTAAATAGTTGATTTTCAATGTGAGCATTGGGGTTATATGGGGTTATAATCGTCCAGATAAATAGATTTTGAGCCACAAATGGATGTAAAGATTTTTTCAAAAATTATTAATAAATTGGTAACACTTTACAATAAAGTTCATTAGTTAAACATTAGTTAATGTATTAACTAACATGAACTAACCATGAGCAATACATTTGTTACTGTATTTACTAATCTTCGTTAAAGGGTTAGTTCACCCAAAAATGAAAATTCTGTCATTTATTACTCACTATTAATATTATAAAGCGACAAGAATATTTTTGGTGCGCCAAAAAAAACAAAATAACGACTTATTTAGTGATAGCCGATTTCAAAACACTGCTTCAGGAAGATTCGGAGCACAAATGAATCAGTGTATCGAATCAGCTGTTCGGAGCACCAAAGTCACATGATTTCAGCCGTTGGCAGTTTGACACGCGATCTGAATCATGATTCGATACACTGATTCATGTGTGCTCCGATGCTTCCTGAAGCAGTGTTTTGAAATCGGCCATCACTAAATAAATCGTTACCAAAAATATTCTCGTCGCTTTATAATATTAATATTGAGCCACTGTACTCACATGAACTGATTTAAATATGTTTTTAGTGCATTTATGGATCTTGAGAGAGGAAGTGTCATTGCTCCCTATGGAGGCCTCACGGAGCCATCGGATTTCAACTAATATATCTTAATTTGTGTTCCGAAGATGAACGAAGGTCTTATGGGTGTGGAACGACATGAGGGTGAGTAATAAATGACAGAATTTTCATTTTTGGGTGAACTAACCCTTTAATGTTAGTTAATGAAAATGCATTTGTTCATTGTTTGTTCATGTTAGTTCACAGTGCATTAACTAATGTTAACAAGAGTTTAATAACGTATTAGTAAATGTTGAAATTAACATTAACAAAGATGAATAAATGCTGTAGAAGTGCAGTTCATTATTAGTTCATGTTAACTAATGTAGTTAAAGTTAACTAGTGAACCTTATTGTAAAGTGTTACCAACAAATTCACAAACAAAATGAGATCCACAAGTATATACAGGAATTTTACCAAAAAAAAAAAAAAAAAATTACATTTTCAAATGAATAAAATGAGATTTTGCCAAACACAACTTCACCTGACATTTATTTGTATATTGCTTCCTGTACATTTGTGGATCACAGACCTCATTTGTGGATTTTGAAACATTTCTAGCACCAAGGCACACTTGGTCTGTGTCTCAATGTGCATACTATCCATCCTAAATAGTATGTGACATTAGTAATTTTCAATACTATTTAGGGCAGATAGGCTGGATAGTATGCACATTGGGATGCAGGGATAAATTCACAAAAAGCTGGACTCCGCCCACTGTCTACGTAAGCCAATAAATTAACAGCCACATTGCGCTCACCAGTTGCGCTGACCAACTGCATGCTCTCACTCCAACCATTTAGTAACCAAATATGTTTCTTTTTTATTTATTTTTTATACTTCAATTATACTTTTTATTTATTTGTGAATTTAATTCATTTTTGTGGAACTCATATTTGTGGATCTCATTCTATTGGTTTGTGAATTTGTTTAATATTTGTGAATCTTTTTACATTTATTTGTGGCTCCAAATCTATTTATCTGGAAATATGCAACAATTATAACCCTATGTATATCCTATGCATCGTTTACGTCTCAGTTTATCTTCAAAATTACAATATATCAATATTAAAGCAGAACTAAGTAACTTTTTTTACCTTCATAAATAGTTTTCTAAGTCCTTACGATGGTTAATGGACTTGTAGTGGTGTGTTTGAGGCGAGCACTAACTCCCTCTGGCACGTCTACGCCAGAAAACAGCACTTGCAAGTTGAGCTGCGCCGACCCGACACAATCTCGCCTCATGTTCACGTTCACGCGAGAGTGACAAAATGCTTTACGGTAATTCAAACACAATGTATATATTATGACTTTATAAGACAATTTTGAAAATTACCCACCTCCATCGAGATTTCTTGTACTGTATTTGCAAAACTATTGCGCTGGTGAGCGTTGTAGTCGTTGTAGTCCAGAGCTGCGCTTGGAGTATTTACGACAGTGTGATTCACTGAAGGAACCTGTAGGGGGAGCTTCGCAAACGTTACTGAGTTCCGCTTTAAACAAAAAGATATACTGGGCGTTTGGTTTCCCAGCTTAAATCTCTGGGTTTCTGAAATGCAATCAGCAGAGAATTTCCTCTTAGTGAATCACTATTGAGTGACTATTACAAGTGTTGACTCTCCCCGTTACAGTCACTTGAAAGATGTTATTTAAAGTGCATGCCTAGATTCCAAGCATGCTTAGATAGAGCAGTGAATAACTGGATCACATGGCTCACGGCTTAGGATGCACAGAGAGTTCACGTAAGAGTTCACACACAAGTGAGTCGTTTGTGCACATGAAGGCTGAGAGAGGTATTTCGAGTATCTTTTCTGTCGATTCTATCAAACAGTTCTGGGCTTGGTGTAAACGGTGTAAGACTTACTTTGAAACAATTTTCACTCAGAAATTGCTAGTTTTTATTTTTACCAGGAAAGTCCCATTGAGATACAGTATCTCTTCTACCAGGAAGTCCTGGTCAAGATGGCCAGCAAAAAAAACAAAATTACAAAGACGTACACAAAACCACACAATAAACAGCAATAAAGGAAACACTTTTATTTTTTTTTTTTAAGCAAAAATAAAAACCTAAACTTGATCTGAGGGTTTTTTTTTTTTTTTTTTTTTAAGGCTTTCAATATGAATATCAAAAGCCAACTTATACATTTCTTGATATCTGGCTTGATGATAAGAACAAACCCTCTCAAGATGAGTGCCATCAAAAGTTTTAATCATTATGTGTTAATCTGAAGCATGTAAAAAGTCATATATATTTTTTGTCTTTTTTGGTATTTAGCAGCACTAACTTTAGGTTAACAAAAGAAGTCTGAAATAAATGAAAAGCAGTCTGTAATGAATCCATTGCCACTTTTACAGATATAGCCATAGTATAGATGATAGTATAATCTGCATAAAAGTACATTTTACACTAAAATCGGTCCCAAAATAGACCCTTGAGGAACACCTGCCTTTACTATTAGAAGGAGTAGAATTATAATTACCTATTGACACACACTGAGTTCCTTCAGACAAATAGTTTAAAAACCACTTCAGCACTGTATTACTAAAACCTATACACCTGAGCCTTTGCAAAAAAAAGACTACGATCCATAGAATCAAATGCTAGCATGCAGTAAGTCGCAAAAAAAAGAAGTAGTGACTGAAGCACTGTGGCAGAAATCAAACATTCTAAATCTAAATTCTAAATTTGGTCAGTCCTCACCTTCCACATATGCTAATGTCTTTCATAACTCTACCTCTAACTTTTTACTTTCCATCCAACAAAAATTATATGGTGCTCAATGGCTGTCAAGTTCTGCTGCAATTCTAGCAACATGAATTACACATTGGAAATTTTCCCAGAAGATGATTATGAAAAAGAAGCACCTACATACAGTATCTTCATGCCATTTTGTGATTGGCAGGTATATCAAATTTGCTGATGTGTTTGTAAACAAACAACAGGCAAGTGTTTGGTAACGGTGCTCTGAATAATTAGACTAGATGGTGAAAAGTGTGGATCCAGCTGTATCATGCAAGGGCAAAAAGTAATGTTAGCCCTTTGGACAACAGGGTCAGCAGGTCATCAATAAACCTCAGCATTAATATTGTATCTGTAAACCCTGACATCAGGCAGAATGTTTTCTGTTTAAGAGATTTTATAGGGACAATGTGGATGTACTAATAAAGACTCCATTGGCTTGGATCACACTGAGTAAGGTCTGTTCACTGCAGATAAGTGTTATGAGACCATAAACCAATAATATTAGATCATAAAGGAGCCATTCTTTCACTCTTGCTCTTTCTCTCTCTGTGTCTATTTGTCTGTACGCGTGTGCAAACTTCAAAATGTCAAGACTCTCATGCATCTCGGAAAAGTTTGTTTTATAAATGATCAAACGAGCTTTTACAAAAGACCCAGAATACCATTCCTCAGCATTGGCTTTTAGACCACAAATAATTATTTACATGTGTAATATAGTGTGTGAGATTTGAATGTACCATTAGCTCCTTCATTCTGACATTCTCAATAATTCCTTTTCTGCATTGTCACTTTAATCTAATAGACTTTCTGTAAATGGTACATTAGGACATTTTGCATTATGCTGATTTTAATTCAAAACTATATCAGACTTCATTATTCTGTCATGCAGTTCCAGATCAGCAAAATCCATTTCATTTTTATTCATGCTTAAAGACATACAAAAACAGCAAAATATTTGTATCCAAAAAAATCTCAGCAGCACCCAAAAGACAAGATGAACAAATGTCTTTAAAACCACTGATTTCCCTTGAAAATCATCGTTTAATTCACTGTAATTCAATGTTGAAAACAGTTTTTTTGTGGAAACCGTGATGCATTTTCCACCCCTTAGTATTCTTTGATGAACAGAAAGTTCAAAAGAACAACATTCTTTAAGTCTTTAATGTCACTTTTGATCAAATCAAAGCATCCTTGTTGAATAAAAGTCTAAATTCATTTTTAAAAACAAAACCTCCAAACCTTTGAACAGTCGTGTACATTTTTACCTTTGTTTGTCTTTTTTGAAAGCATTTTAAGGGAGTGCTCATTAATTCACCCACAGGGGATCCACCAATTAATGTGTCCCTGCACCAAAAAAATAATGCAAAATTACTTCATCCAAAGCCAAGTTCGATAGAAGGTTGCACTGTCAAATACAAAACAGTATGCAAATACACAAATAAAGATTTACCGGTAATTAATGTGTAAACAAAAACAAAAAACAAAAAAAGACAGCACTACCTAATTTCTCTCACCCTTCCAAAAGTTGAAGTGGGAAAACACAAGTCTGCATCTATGCATCTGCTCACGCTTTATCAGACAAATGTTTTCTGTATATGCTATAAGTGAACGTTTATACTCTCCTCTTTAATCCACAACCACAGTCTCCGGGGTGCAATTGCTATTCCATCTTAACCACTTGTCGGCATCGCAGCTGACAATAAATCCATCATGTTTCATGCTGATACTTTTGCACACATTAGCGACACTATATTAGCGGGAGAACGGCTTTGGTGGGGAGGCCATCCATGCTTGTAATCCACTAATATCCAAAGGACCATGGGAACATTCAGATGCCTAAACCGGGAATAATGAAAAAATATAAAAAAGGAATTGTGAGAAATTTTCAATTAACTCAAGAATCTTCAAAAAAAGAAAAAAAAGAAGCACAAATGCACAACACTAACTGTGAATAAAATGTGTTTTCAACATTGGCTACATTGTTCAACACTGCGGAGTACGCAAAAAAAAAAAAAAAAAAAAAAAAAATCTTTATTTACTTTAATAAAGTTATTGCAGGACTGTGATAGTACCATATAGCGATGCTATCATATGTAGCGAAAGGATGAAATATCAGCCATGTTGAATAACCGGCTAATATTTGATCATTCTGAAATTGTTAGTAATTGTGCCTGACAGCTAAAGAGGTCATTCTTCCCAGTGTCAGTTACAAAATCTACCTTCAGTCTATAACAATCATTAAAGGTGCCATCGAACGTTTTTTTTTACAATATTATATTATGTAATATAAGTCTAAGGTGTCCCCTGAATGTGTCTGTGAAGTTTCAGCTCAAAATACCCCATAGATTTTTTTTTAAATTAATTTTTTTAACTGCCTATTTTGGGGCATAATTAGAAATAATTAGGCTGCGGCCCATTTAATTGCTCGCGCTCTCTGCCCCCTCCCAATCTCTCGACTCTATCATTGCATAAACAAAGTTTACACAGCTAATATAACCCTCAAAATGGATCTTTACAAAGTGTTCGTCATGCATGCATGCGTCGGATTGTGTGAGTATTGTATACTGTTATATTGTTTACATTTGATTCTGAATGAATTTGAGGCTGTGCTCCATGGCTAACGGCTAATGCTACACTGTTGGAGAGATTTATAAAGAATGAAGTTGTGTTTATGAATTATACAGACTGCAAGTGTTTAATAATGAAAATAGCGACGGCTCTTGTCTCCGTGAATACACTAATAAACAATGGTAACTTTAACCACATTTAACAGTACATTAGCAACATGCTAACGAAACATTTAGAAAGACAATTTACAAATATCACTAAAAATATCATGATATCATGGATCATGTCAATTATTATTGCTCCATCTGTCATTTTTCGCTATTGTATTGCCCTTGTCTAATGCCTTGAACATAGGCTGGCATATGCAAATATTGGGGGCGTACATATTAATGATCCCGACTGTTACGTAACAGTCGGTGTTATGTTGAGATTCACCTGTTCTTCTGAGGTCTTTTAAACAAATGAGATTTACACAAGAAGGAGGAAACAATGGTGTTTGAGACTCACTGTATGTCATTTCCATGTACTGAACTAATAAATTCAATTTTTAATTCTAGGGCACCTGTAATATTATTATTATTTTTTAATGTGTTCCTTGAGGTCCACTTATAATGTTAATAAAGTTTTTTGCACACACAATATATATTATATATATATATATATATATATATATATATATATATATATATATATGCAAATGTATTTCCCCATGTGATGTCACAATCAAAACAAGGCATTTTTGAAGCTTGATTAAATGCTTTGTTTATAATGAGGAGGATGTTTTAAGCTATGGAAATTGCAGGATGTTTTAATGGTACAAAGACTTCTTATATGTCAAAACATCAAGGCACATTTGATTTCTCATGTCAAAGAAACAACTATATCCAATTTATGAACAAATTGCTCTTTTGAATCAGATCATTTCAATTTATACGATTGTTTTAGGTTCTCTTAAATTATAATTTGCTATTTTTTAAAGCCTAGTAAATGTTGGAGTTGATAGCTTTCAGCTATACTGTAATTTTGAATGTCTATGATTAATGTTTAAAAAAATTAATAGAGACATCAGTAGCAGTATTAGTTTCAGTGATACTGGCCTTCATTAATAAAAAGATGCAATTAAACAAATATTTAAAATATATTGTATTTAAGTTGTTTCTACATTAATTTGGAGAGTAACTATGAAATTATTACAATATAAAAAATATTAAAAACATCAAAGTTTTAATCGCAAATAAATCATGATTAATTACAGACAAAATGTAATTAATTAGTTATTTTTTAAATTGATCGAAAGCACTAAAAATAAATAAATAAATAAGCCGAAGTATTAAAAGGACTAAAAACTGCAGTAATAACTAAAAATGAAGAAAATTCCAAAAACTGAAATAAAAAAATAAAGCAAAACAATGAAAAAGTGAAAAAAGCACATACAATTACTAAAACTTAAATCATAATAAAAAAACTGAAAATATAAAAATAAAAGCTAATTCAAAAATATGAATAAATACTATAATAATATATAAACAATACTAAAATAACAATGAAATATACATTAAACATTAAATATAATTTAAAAAAATATATAATTTGTCTGTTGAAATCAGCATCTGTAGCTTGTATCTTGTTTCTAGAAGGTCTACACTATTTTAAAAACAGCTGATCTACTGTTACACCACTGAAAAAATGGAGTCGCATTAGTATTGATTGAAACATGTTTTTACTAAGCAATGTTCCTCTCCCTAAATTGAAGGAAGGGGAAAAAAACAGAAGAGGAGGTTTGGAAAGAGTGAGAAATCACAGGAGAGACACAGAATGTCATTGAAATGTAGTTGAGGTGGAGGATAGCGGAGACTGTGAGACTGTGGATAGTGGAGTAACAGAAATGAATGTCTTGTTTACTACAAACTCAGCGTGAATGGAACCGTTTATCAGCAGCTGAATGAAAAGGGGAAGAGATGAAAAGCAGAAATGACAGAGAATGAGAAAACAATAGGGAACGAATAAGACGGGGGCTGATACAACCAGTGCCGAGCAGAGATAAAAGTGGCAGCGGCAGTTTGAGACAAAACAAATGTGTAACAAAAACCTACTGAACAAGACGTAAACGTCTGAGAAATCTGAGGGCCCTGTTTATGAAAGACACCTGCAAAGATGCATTTCTTCAAGGTATGTTTCATAACACTGCTTGCTTTGTTGACAGAGATAAGAAATTAGACTGTGCTTGGATGCCCCGATGTTCAGGAGGACTGGTCAGGTCACGGGGGGGGCGTGTGGATTGCAGCATTGCTTTTATCTTTGACCCAGCCGTGCACATGTTTGCACAAAAACAGCCTTCGCTTGGCCATTAGATACTGCTTAGACAGATAAATGTGTAGGATGACAGAGAAAGCGTGTCGGTGTGTTTCAATGAAGCCACTGAGCTTCCATTATTACACCCATAAATCCTGATTCCGATCTGCACGGCAAACACACACGCACGGAAGCGCTCGGCCCGGGACGCAGACACACACCAAACCCACATATCAGCATTCCATCTATAGAACACAGCTGTACGATAAATTCCAAATATGATGTGATACCTTACAGTGCATTATGACGATTGTTCCAAACACATGTGACTGCTTGTGAGTAATGTTTTTTAATATATAGCATTTGTACCCATGGCAATTGGGCACATTTATCTTCCAAAACTTAGTTAGTGATGGGAGATGTTTGAGTTTATAACAAAAGTAATGATTTTTTTTTTTTGGGTGGAAGAAAGTTGAAAGAAGAGACACAAAAGTCATATTCTTACACTATCAACAATATTGTAAGAAAAATGTACCATGGTAGCCATAGTTCTGGAAAAATGTGTGAAGATATTTATTGTTACAAAAATTAAAAAGTGCTAAAGATTTTGAAAGATCCCTTGTAGAAAAATTAGTGCACTTAATTGTATTAAATGTGCACAGTTAAAAAAAAAAGGCAATCTTAAAAGTATATTTTAAAACTTGCAGGTAATATAATATTAATTAAATAAATGCTTAAATGTACTTACTTTCATGACTATGTTTCATTACACACTTAAAGTCCCCCTGTAGTCAATTTTACCCCTTAAAACTCATCTTTGATCAACAAAATGACATATTTAAACATTTTATCCTTAAAAAATGTCTTCATGTCTTGCTTGAATGTAACTCTACACCCCTGCCTCATTTAGTATACGCAGTTCTATGAATATGCAAATTAGCCCCGCCTCCACTCAATCACACCAGCTCAGAGATCCACTCGTCGATGATCACACATTGACGTGACTGGTTACACCAGCGATTTCTTTGTCTCTATGTCTTTGGTTCACTGCAGGTTTAAAGAGAAAATACTCAGCAATGGTGTCATGAATTTGCACATGGTTTGTCTTAAAGCATATTAAAAACACTGCATTTAAACAACATTAAAAACTTGATTTTAACCACAGGGGGACTTTAAGTACTTTAAATCATGCATCAATAATGATTTGTAGTGCTTTAGATATACACTTATTTTGATGTGTTGACCAACACACTGTACTAAAGTACATGTAAAGAACTTGATATTTAAGTATTATATTTAAAGTTCGTAGTAAATTGCAACTTCATTATTACAGACGTGTAATTGCAAATGTATTTTAATACATGACATACAAGTTTCAATAGAAATGACATTCAAGTATTTTCGTTTACTATAAATGTTTTCAGCAGAACACTTTCAAAGTCAACAGAAGTACTTGGAAGTGGGTCAAAAAGCACTCATTTTCATTTAATTGAAATTATCATGCAATTAAGAGTCAAAAAACATTACGTTCAGTTTGCACTCAAGTATATTAATTTAAAGTCATGTTAAGTGACATATTGTTCACAAGCTGTTTTATTGATGTCTTTCCACATATTGAGCGATTACATTAAACATGATACATTTTAGTAAGTTGTAATGTATCTTGCAACATACCTTATGATGTTTATACCTTATGATGTTTTTTTTTTTTTTTTTCTGCAATAAATACAGTGCTGCCGCTTTAACTAAGGCGCTACAGCGATCTGTCACATCACATTTAAAGGGATAGTTCACCCAAAAATGAACATTTTGTCATACTTTTCATACATAGTAGGAAAAAAAAAATCTTTGAAAGGTTCTCTAAGGTATTCTATTTTTGGGTGAACTATCACTTTAAGAGTGTCCAAAGGCTGTTTATTTTTTGAATTTCTGATTAAATTGACAGAATTGGAGAGCTGAAACCTTGTTTCTCATGAGAAGTAACAAAGCACAAAGTTATTTGTAATTATTGGATGGAAGGCGCTACAAATAATGTAACACAAGAGAGATTTTCTTTACACAAAGTAGGAGTTGCAGTCTGAACACGTTTTTCCACCTGCTTTTGATTGACAGGATATAATCGGCACCCTGATCGTCGGCTGTTTTTAGACAATTGGCCGATAGTGAAAATAATTGTTTTTAATCCAATCCAATGATAACAAAAAAATAAAATTATAAAGATTCTATAAGCTTCTTACAATATTTAAAGGTGTTCACAACATATCAGAGAGGAAGGTGTGTCTTAACAATCAGAATATTGAGAAATTCAGAAAAAGAGATTAAGAATACAGCCAGTTTAAATGATGACAAGCAAATTAGGTAGCCAACAGAAAGCAGAGCTTTAGTACTGCAGTATATCGTTCTTGAACAATGGAGTGAGAGAAAAGATTAAAAGTGTTTCACAGCAAGTGCTGAGGAGAGATTTAAGAGCTCCTGAGCAACATGCAGGTTAATGGGCAACTCAGACACTGCCGGGTAGGAGGGAATAATGAGAACACATCTCTCTCTGTCTCACTCAATCTAAGTCTCCAAGTACCTTTACGACATGACAGTCGATTCTGAAGACGAGTATCTTAACAGAAGCTGAGTGAGAATGAAATACAAAAGTACTGTGGTGGTTCAGTGAGGGGACTGGATGGTAAAAGCACATTACTTTGATATACCATTCAAAAGTTTTGAAATCAGTATTTTTTTTTTTTTTATGTTAGAGCAAAAATGCAATAAAATACGGAAGAGGATTAGGGCCAAGCAATAATAAAAACATAAATAAAACCATCTTGAGATTAAAGAGATAAAAAAACTCGCACACAGAGAGAGCGCACAAATTTATTACGCTTGAACAGACAAATTCACGTAATTAGCTAAAACTGATAGTATCTTTGTTACTAAAAGAAAGCCTAAAATGTAGCTTGACTAAGTGATGCAACTCTGTCATGTCCTCTATCAGTATGCAATGAACATGACACTGTTCGAATGTGTATATTCTTGACATTTTATTATTGACTTTTTTCTCAAAATTTAACGATTTTATTCTCAATGTTTTATTTCAACTTTTTTCATGAAATTGTATGTTTTTTCCTTAAAACATAACGACTTTATCCTCAAAATTTAATGATTGTATTCTCAATGTTTTATTTAAACTTTTTTCACAAAATGTTATGAGTTTTTTCTCGACACATAACGACTTTATTCTCAAAATTTAATGACTTTCTCAACATTTAATTTAAACTTTTTTTCTCAAAATTTAAAGAGTTTTTTCACGAAACATAACTTCATTCTCAAAGTTTATTTCGACATTTTTTGCCTTTTTTTCTCAAAATTTAACGAGTTTAATCTCGTTTAACAATGGCTTTAATCTCGAGATTATTATATATATATATATATTATTTATTTAGATATTATTAGATATTATTTATTTTTTTATTATTGCTTGGCCATAATCCTCTTTCATAATAAAATGATCAAAAGTGACAGTAAAAACATTATAACATTAAAACATTATAAAGATTATATTTCAAATAAATGCTGTTCTTTTGAACTTTCTATTCATCAAGAAACCCTGAAAAAAGATCATGGTTTCCATATATATATATATATATATATATATATATATATATATATATATATATATATATATATATATATATAAAAAGAGGATCAAAACCTTTCATCAAGGTTGTCCTAAAACCTTCTTCTTAGGACAACTTAGTTTTTAGGACAACTTTGATGAACTTTTTTGATCCACTTCAAATGTTGACTACTGTATATATTATGCAGCACAACTATTTTCAACTCTGATAGAGTTATAATAATAATAATAAAATCTTGAACAGCATATCAGCATTAGAATGATTTCTGAAGGATCTTGTGACACTGAGGACTGGAATAATGATGTGATTAAATCATGTCAGTGGGTAATTTTGCTGCCAAAACAGCCCTGACCCGTCGAGGCATGGACTCCTCTAGACCCCTGAAGGTGTGCTGTGGTATCTGACACCAAGATGTTAGCAGCAGATCCTTTAAGTCCTGTAAGTTGCGAGGTGGAGCCTCCATGGATTGGACTTGTTTGTTCAGCACATCCCACAGATGCTCGATTGGATTGAGATCTGGGGAATTTGGAGGCCAAGTCAACACCTCAAACTCATTGTTGTGCTCCTCAAACCATTCCTGAACCATTTTTGCTTTGTGGCAGGAGCATTATCCTGCTGAAAGAGGCCACAGCCACCAGGGAATACCGTTTCCATGAAAGGGTGTACATGGTCTGAACAATGCTTAGGTAGGTGGTATGTGTCAAAGTAACATCCACATGGATGGCAGGACCCAAGCTTTCCCAGCAGAACATTGCCCAAAGCATGTTCACTTGAGGACAAAATGTTCACTTGCTGCCTAATATATCTCACCCACTAACAGGTGCCATGATGAAGAGATAATCTGTGTTATTCACTTCACCTGTCAGTGCTCATAATGTTATGCATGATCGGTATATATATATATATATACCTATATATATATATATATATATATATATATAGTATATATATATAGTTGAGTTGATAACTACTGGTTTCACCAAGGTTTTACCATATTCGTTTATGCTAATATTTTGTCAGGGTAAATCATCCAGAAGAGCATGGCTAAAACTCAAAGAGGAACTTAATTTGATCATGTTTACAAACCAGGCAAATTGTGATGTGATTGGCAAAATGTTTGCACGCTAACTGCATCAGTAAGAATGTGCTGATATGCATGGAGTGGGCTGGCCATCAGAGATAGCCTTGTTCTTTGGGCCTTTTGATTCGCCCTTTTGTTTTGCAGTCCCTCTCTAACATGCTCTGTCAGCACATGCATCGGACTTTCCTCTAATTAAAACATGACCGTTAGAGGAATGCTAGTGCTTGTTTACTCTTATTGAAATAAGCAGCTCTGCCTCCCAGCGGAGTGTGCAATTAGCCGACGCTGGGCCAATTAGGAACTCGAGCTAATGCTTGTGGCATTCAGCACAGTGAGTGGCCATTCGATTAGAGTTAACAAACAGACAGAGATGGTTCTTTAGCATGAGGCCTATTTCTGTCACCTTTCAATTTGTGTTTAGACGCATGCTAATATCAAGGGGTCAAAGTTTGCCTAGTTAGCACAGTATATTTTGCCCCTGCTGGTAAAAGTCATAACTACACCAGAAAAAAAACAAACATATTTTTCTTTTGCAGACCATTCAAAAGTAGCCAAATATTCTGACTGAATAGATTTTTACCATGCATTTGCCAGTCAGATATGGAAATCCTAACGGACAGCTCACTCTTTCTACTGACGTATACTGATGTATAAGTGCAATGAAGCAGGGCATCCTATTAAGTAATGCAGCGAAATAAAATAAAAATATGAAATAAAACAGTCGTGGCTGTGTGATTTTGCACTCAAAACAACACGAGGAATCAAAGCACTGTATCAAAGCATAAATGAGCTACTTGGGCTTTTACGGTTCAAATGTGGAAACAGGAAAAATGTGTTTGTTTTGATTGTAAGATGTGCATGCCATATCAGTTCATAAGACTCGCAGTGCTTTATCAATGCTGCACAAAGTGTGGCTGCTGCTTTCATGATAACAGCAACATTTTCAAGGATTGAGCTTGAAAAAGTAATAAAGAGAAGTTGTCACTGAGAGAGATCAGCAATGTGTTTATGCTTATATAATAATAATAATAATAATTAAGAAAATATAATCAATAAAAGTAAAATAATTTCTATATAATAATAATAATAATATAATAATAATAATAATAATAAATATTATTAGTTATTATTGAAATTATTTTATTTAACATTATTATTATTTTATCAATTATTTTATTTTTATTTATCATGTTAATTTTGTTATTAACAATAATAAAAACAATTATTATTATTATTATTATTATTATTATTATTATAAAAATATTTTACTTTTATCATATTATTTTTAACAAAATTAATATAATTAATGAAATGAAAATAATTTGTATAAAATATTAATATTACTAGAAATAAAATATTATTTGTTATTTTAACAACAACAATAATAATAATAATAATAATAATAATAATAATAATATTATTATTATTATATTGACAACATTTCATTTAACATTATTATTATTATTATTATTATTATTATTATCTTATCAAAATAATTTTATTTTTATTTATCATGTTAGTTTTGTTAATACAAATGATAAAAACAATTATTATTATTATTATTTTAAATATTTTTTATTGTTAATCATGTTATTTTTGTTAATAATAATAATAATAATAATAATAATAATAATAATAATAATAATAATAATAATAATAACATTATTAGCCCCATGTACAGTACAGTCCAAAAGTTTGGAACCACTAAGATTTTTAATGTTTTTAAAAGAAGTTTCGTCTGCTCACCAAGGCTACATTTATTTAATTAAAAATACAGTAAAAAACAGTAATATTGTGAAATATTATTACAATTTAAAATAACTGTGTACTATTTAAATATATTTGACAAAGTAATTTATTCCTGTGATGCAAAGCTGAATTTTCAGCATCATTACTCCAGTCTTCAGTGTCACATGATCCTTCAGAAATCATTCTAATATGCTGATTTGCTGCTCAATAAACATTTATGATTATTTTCAATGTTGAAAACAGTTGTGTACTTTTTTTTTCAGGATTCCTTGATGAATAGAAAGTTCAAAAGAACAGCATTTATCTGAAATACAAAGCTTCTGTAGCATTATACACTACCGTTCAAAAGTTTGGGGTCAGTAAGAATTTTTATTTTTATTTTTTTGAAAAGAAATTAAAGAAATGAATACTTTTATTCAGCAAGGATGCATTAAATCAATCAAAAGTGGCAGTAAAGACATTTATAATGTTACAAAAGATTAGATTTCAGATAAACACTGTTCTTTTGAACTTTCTATTCATCAAATAATCCTGAAAAAAAAATATTGTACACAAATATTTTGTACAATTGTACACATTAAATGTTTCTTGAGCAGCAGATCAGCATATTAGAATGATTTCTGAAGGATCATGTGACACTGAAGACTGGAGTAATGATGCTGAAAATTCAGCTTTGCATCACAGGTATAAATTACTTTGTGAAATATATTCAAATAGAAAACAGTTATTTTAAATTGTAATAATATTTCACAATATTACTGTTTTTTACTGTATTTTTAATTAAATAAATGTAGCCTTGGTGAGCAGACGAAACTTCTTTTAAAAACATTAAAAATCTTAGTGGTTCCAAACTTTTGGACTGTACTGTGTACCTGCTCTTCTTATCTAATTAAAAAGTGGCCTAGATATCTTACTGGATAACACCAAGCGTTATTAACTTCATGTTGTAAATTGCATTGCGCTTCAAATGACTCTTACTCTAAGGAAACAGTGAAAAACTAAATGAATATCTCTCTGTTGGCAGGAACCCTTCAGTACTGGCAGTATCACAGTGTATTACTTCTGCTTTCCATTATAGCCTCTGACAAGTAAGCAGTGCTCCCTCGGTTTTGTCTTCACCTTGTAATCGTGTTAACCTCAGCTCTCGGTTCTCAGGCAGAGGGAGGTTTGTGTGAGGTGAGGCAGACTCTTTAACCATCGCAAAGATAGAAAGTTACCCTTGACCTCTGAACAAACTGACAATGTGCTATTTCAGTATCCTTGCCTTTACACAGGCTTCATAACTTAGAAAAAGAAAATCACTTTCTGAAAATGCATCATGACTCCAAAGCAAATAACAGCATTTTTCATAACACAAAAATATTAAGCAGCAGAAATATTTTAAAACTGACAATAATAAGAAATGTTATTCATTAACCATCAAATGTCTCATTTTGTGTTTGACTGACAATATCTGACTAGAAATTACAGTAACATTACTCTGTGTCGATGATGGCAGCTGAACTTTTCTTGTCAACTGAACGACGACTTTAAAAACTTTCACAATATCAGAGAATATGCTATTAAAGAATGGCAGATACAGATAAGGTCTGACTTTAGTTATATTTCCCAGAGTGCCCAGGAAAATGCATGACTCCACGAATGGTATGAAACTCAAAATTGCTGAAAGACTTCTTTTGTTGAATGATTAAACTGCTCTAAAGGTGTCTCTCCATGGGATGAGAACTTCTCCCTAAACACCAAAGCTGCAAGAGTATGTGATACCGTCTCCGTATTGCATAAAATACATGTTAATATAAAAAATTGCCATAGCAACGGCAATCCTTTTCCTTCATCTATTATCTATGTACATTTGGTGCATTATAATTGTTCCATTTGGTGATTTAATAACTATTTACATGCCTTTGTGCCCTAAAAACGTCTTATTTCCCATAACTGCACGGTTGACACAGGAGAAGGATCGTGGCTGAGACTGTGTCATTGTGAGTGCGCATGCAATGGAGGAAAGCATCCATGTCATTTATCACACCAGCCTGGGCTGGAGCTGATGAATTGAGCATCACATCCAGCTGGACACTTTCATTTCACAAAGAACAGCTCTTTTGCCAGCCGATGTGACAGACAGACCAGAGTACGACTCGACTGAGCTCACAGCAGGTGGATCACAGGCCGCATATGGCATAAACCAGCATGTAAGACATCAGCGTGCTTTTCAGAGCATTAATCGCTTTAGTATTAATTGAAAAATTGGGATTTAATGTTAATTGGCTGGAGCTGGAAAAATATAGGATTATAAAAGACTATAAAATATGTGGCGAAACTGGGCGAGTCAACAGAGCACAACAGTGACCGCACACATTTTCAGAGACTTCATTTTGTCCACAATGTTTCAATGTTTCTTTTCAATGGAAACAGTAACTTCTCTGATTGGTTGGGTGTTTTTTCAGGATTCATTGGGAATGTAGTCCTTCAATTGGACACCATTATGTGCCAACTCTAAACACAACTTTAGAAATAAAAACACACTGTCTTAAGCCCAAAGCATAAAGAACTGTCCGGCTGTCCACATTCTGCATTGGTCCGCGCACTATCCATATGACGGTTCGTGTACAACAATGCATGCGTGATTGACTTGATCGCTTCAAAATAATGTCCACTAGATAGTGTGCATAGTCTTTTTTGTGCTCTCGGTCATTGGAGTATACATTGAAAGGTTTGCGCACTTAACCATGTCCGAGACGGAGCAGAATGTGGAAAATGACGTATACCCAGTTCTTTATGGCTTCTACAGAAGCTTATCAATATCGCTTAAAGGGATAGTTCACCCAAAAATGAAAATTCTGTCATCATTTACTCCCTCAAGTTGTTCCAAACCTTTCTTTCTTCTGTTAAACACAAAAAGAAGATATCTTGAAGAACATGGGTAACCAAACAGTGGATGGACCCCAATGATTTATAGGGCCCTATGTTAATGATCTAAGTACATGGTCTGAAATGTTACAGGTGCACTTAGGGCATGTCCGAATACACTTTTGCTAGTTTAACGACCGAAAAAATGGTTTGCACGCCAGGTGCATGGTCCAAATGGGTTGTACCTATTCTCTACCTATTCTCATAACATGCAATAAACCAATCAGAGTCTCATCTCCCCTTCCCTTTAAAAGCCAGTTGCGCTTGCAACATGGCGGAGTCGCTATTTACGTTTGAATATAGACACCCTCAACCTGACGAGTCAGTTTAAATACGTGTGTTTTGCCACGGTTTGTCAAATAATTAGCCAATTTCACTCGTCATCACTGCAAATAGGTGATTCTGATACATGCAATCACTATCCATTATGACATGTAGGCATTTTTAACTTTATGTACACAATTATAATCTTTTACATTGTAATCCTTTTTGGTCATTGACGAATAAAGATTTTTAAAAGTGTAAAAAAACAATTATTTTATATATTTTTATATTGTTTTATTAAGTGTTAACAATGAGATTATGTGGTTTTTATAATCAATTAACACTGTTTTTGTCATTTTTCACTAGATGGACACAATTTGTCACCAAAAAAGTCTTTCAGTTTAACCAAAATTTTGGTTTTACCGAATGACGATATTTTCAAACAATGCTAACCGGCTGATATCTATCTAGCTAGCAAAAGGACAATCAAATATTTTATATTTAGTACAAGTTTTCAAAATATTACATCATTTTCCATGTTTTATAGCGGTTGTACCGAATGACCTGATGTTTCGGGACATGCGTATGAGCAAGTGAAAACATGAATTTTTCAAATAGTTAAAAGAGAGTTAGTTGCTTTGCTTCATGACCATGTGGTCCTTTGCAGTTGTCTGAATGATGTCACATCCTGTCACATGATATTGACCGCATGACTTGATCCAAAATGGTCCCTGTGGTTAAATTCAGTTTTCCAGACATTCTTTCTCATAACAAAGCAACAACTTCTACACATAATTTTAATACCATTTTGCACTATGTTGATATATTTGCTATTTAAACAACATGGCATTAGACGTGAAAATGATAACTGCGTCGGGCTGAAACTAGCAAAAAATACCTGCGATGTGCCTGGCGTAGCATTGCTCCGGGTGTATAATAGGGCCAAAGTATGGAGAAAAAAAATTATAATAAAAATACTATGGAAGGCAATGGGGCCATCAACTGTTTGATTACCAACATTCTTCAAAATATCACCCACAAATGGGTATACCATCGCTTTAATATCAGAGCTCAGGATAAGTTTGCATATTTCTTTGGAGAAAATGAATGTGATTTTTACTTTTGGAGCCCTAGTGTTATAAAGAAAAATATAATTCTCTATTTAATTAAGGCTGAATCCAGCCAGCACAAAGAGCTCTGTGTGTGCAGACATATTAAAGGTCATTCTATATTTGTGTGCATGTCTTCTCACATATACTTATGAGGATTTGCATGAACGTGCGAGTGTGTTTAACATTACAGAACGTACATGTTTTCTTCTTGAGCGCTGAAAGGGATCATTAAAATGCTACTGGGTCCCAGGTGTGCCAGCAAGAACTGGATTCTCCTGATGAGCAATCTGTCCAATCAGGCAACATATTGTCAGGGCTGTCCATAATGAGCAGCCAACATGTGTTGTCATGCAAATGAGCACAGGCTACTTCGGCACAAAACATGTGGCACTGCGCTACTAATTTTCCTTTTTGATCTCTGGCTAATTCGCCTAATTAAGAAGGTGGTTTCAGTGTGGACTGTTCTGTGCGGGTGTATAATAATATACCTATAATATATTATGTTTTAATAAATATCACTGCAGCACACTGAACCCAAGCACACACACGCGCACAAACAGACACACAAGTTTTACTAAAGTTGAGATAAATGCTAAAAAGTTATTAGGGTGAATCTCACAAGAACATCTAAGTCACATGGTATCTGCAACTTAAAAGAAAATTAAAGAAATTATTTAGTTACACTTTTTTTCCATGTTACAGTGTAATTAGAACTAACAACAGGTACTTACTATAGTATAGGATATTGTATGAGTCAAAATTATCGATTTTTCTTTTATGCCAAAAATCATTAGGATATTAAGTAAAGATCATGTTTCATGAAGATATTTTGTAAATTTCCTACTGTAATTATATCAAAAACGTATTGTTGTTAGTGGATATGCATTGCTAAGGACTTCATTTGGACAACTTTAAAGGCAATTTTCTCAATATTGAGATTTTTTAGCACCCTCAGATATTTAAATAGTTGCATCTCGGCAAAATATTGTCCTGTCCTAACAAACCATACATCAATGGAAAGATTATTTATTCATCTTTCATATGATGTATAAATCTCAATTTCAAAAAAATTTACCATATGACTGGTTTTGTGGTCCAGGGTCACATATTTGTATAAATTTAAACTGTATAAATTTAAATCAGTACAAATACTACAATAATGTATAAATACATGATCTAGAATAAAATATTATTTGCATGTGTTTTATATGTGCTCAGTTGTCAAAAAAATCTTAATGTTCCTAAAAAACCCATACTTTATCATACATGTAATTTCTATAATTCATATGTAATATTTTGGGGCAAAATATCCCAAAAGATAAAACGAACAATGAAGGTATTTTACTTTGAAATACCATGAAATACTATCACACAAATCTTATGCTGAGCCCCAAATATTGTTTTCCTTCCCTCGGCCACCTTCAGGGCGGCTCACATCCATCCTAACAGCTGGAAACGTCAGTCACAGCACATACACAAAGGACATAATAATGACTATTATCATCACCATTATCATTATTATCATTGACATATGAAGAATGCATTGCCTAAGGAACAAGTACTGGACTGTAACCAAAACTATTACTAAAATTTTTCCAGTGAACAGACTACAATAATGTACTAGATGACGTTTACATTTTCAGAAGAAATTGTATGTGGTGCTTGTCAGTGCAAAACTTTACGCCATTATGCTAAGGTGTTGTTGCACAGTCCAAAGAAGCCATCTTGAATATCTAGGTCTCTAAATCTGGCTCAAATCCCTCCGTCAGTTTGAGTCTAAGGGATTTTTTGGACATTTTGTCATCCAGCAGCAGAAAATAATAAGTTTGAAGACTTGACCTCTTCTCAGTAAGTTGCGAGTTGTTTTGAAACTTCTTGATTCTGTTTTGTTCACCTTGTTTTCCCTTCTTCTGCATGAACCTGCACTTAAGAGTCCTTAAGACTCGCTTCAATCCACAGATGGTGGGTGAGAGATGTTATTAACCGCACACTCCAAACCTCTCTATCCTAAAAGCCCTGCAGGTCTTCAGAAGGCCTGTTCTAACCCTCTCCTTCTGTTAAAGGGTTAGTTCACCCAAAAATTTAATTTCTCTCATTAATTACTCATCCTCATGTCGTTCTACACCTGTAAGACCTTCGTTCAACTTCGGAACACAAATTTTTTTGATGAAATCCGAGGGTATCTGATCCACACAGACAGCGACATCACTGCACCTTTTGACATCCAGAAGGGTAGTTAAAAACATGGTTAAAATAGTCAACGTGACTACAGTGGTTCAACCTTAATGTTATGAAGTGACAAGAATACTTTTTATGCACAAAAACAAAACAAAAATAATGACTTGATTCAACAATTTGAACCATTGTCATACGTAGTGAACTCATTGCAGGCTTTCTTGTTTACATCTGTAAACATATCTATGTATATACTGCCCGTCCAAAAAAAAAAAGTCACCACCTGGATTTAACTAAGCAAATAGGTAAGAGCCTCCCATTGGATAATTACTGCATGGATGATTATGTTTCAGCTGGCAACAAGTTACAAACCCGATTTCAAAAAAAGTTGGGACACTGTACAAATTGTGAATAAAGAAGGAATGCAATAATTTACAAATCTCATAAACTTATATTTTATTCACAATAGAATATAGATAACATATCAAATGTTGAAAGTGAGACATTTTGAAATGTCATGCCAAATATTGGCTCATTTTGGATTTCATGAGAGCTACACATTCCAAAAAAGTTGGGACAGGTAGCAATAAGAGGCTGGAAAAGTTAAATGTACATATAAGGAACAGCTGGAGGACCAATTTGCAACTTATTAGGTCAATTGGCAACATGATTGGGTATAAAAAGAGCCTCTCAGAGTGGCAGTGTCTCTCAGAAGTCAAGATGGGCAGAGGATCACCAATTCCCCCAATGCTGCGGCGAAAAATAGAGTTTCTCAGAGAAAAATTGCAAAGAGTTTGAAGTTATCATCATCTACAGTGCATAATATCATCCAAAGATTCAGAGAATCTGGAACAATCTCTGTGCGTAAGGGTCAAGGCCGGAAAACCATACTGGATGCCCGTGATCTTCGGGCCCTTAGACGGCACTGCATCACATGCAGGAATGCTACTGTAATGGAAATCACAACATGGGCTCAGGAATACTTCCAGAAAACATTGTCGGTGAACACAATCCACTGTGCCATTCGCCGTTGCCGGTTAAAACTCTATAGCTCAAAAAAGAAGCCATATCTAAACATGATCCAGAAGCGCAGGCGTTTTCTCTGGGCCAAGGCTCATTTAAAATGGACTGTGGCAAAGTGGAAAATTGTTCTGTGGTCAGACGAATCAAAATTTGAAGTTCTTTTGGGAAAACTGGGACGCCATGTCATCCGGACTAAAGAGGACAAGGACAACCCAAGTTGTTATCAGCGCTCAGTTCAGAAGCCTGCATCTCTGATGGTATGGGGTTGCATGAGTGCGTGTGGCATGGGCAGCTTACACATCTGGAAAGGCACCATCAATGCTGAAAGGTATATCCAAGTTCTAGAACAACATATGCTCCCATCCAGATGTCGTCTCTTTCAGGGAAGACCTTGCATTTTCCAACATGACAATGCCAGACCACATACTGCATCAATTACAACATCATGGCTGCGTAGAAGAAGGATCCGGGTACTGAAATGGCCAGCCTGCAGTCCAGATCTTTCACCCATAGAAAACATTTGACACATCATAAAGAGGAAGATGCGACAAAGAAGACCTCAGACAGTTGAGCAACTAGAAGCCTGTATTAGACAAGAATGGGACAACATTCCTATTCCTAAACTTGAGCAACTTGTCTCCTCAGTCCCCAGACGTTTGCAGACTGTTATAAAAAGAAGAGGGGATGCCACACAGTGGTAAACATGGCCTTGTCCCAACTTTTTTGAGATGTGTTGATGCCATGAAATTTAAAATTAACTTATTTTTCCCTTAAAATGATACATTTTCTCAGTTTAAACATTTGATATGTCATCTATGTTGTATTCTGAATAAAATATTGAAATTTGAAACTTCCACATCATTGCATTTTGTTTTTATTCACAATTTGTACAGTGTCCCAACTTTTTTGGAATCGGGTTTGTATTTAACCCTAACTGATGCAGTGAGTAGCTTCTCATTTCTTAAACAACCATGTTGGAAGACACATCCGGTGGTCATGGAAAAGATGTTAATTTGTTTCAGACGGGTTAAATTATTGGCATGCATCAAGCAAAGAAAACATCTAAGGAGACTGCTGAAACTACTAAAATTGGGTTAAGAACTGTCCAATGCATTTTTAAAAACTGGAAGGATAGTGGGGAGCCATCATCTTCAAGGATGAAATGTGGTCTAAAAAAATCTTGAATGATCGTGATCGGCGATCACTTAAACGTTTGGTGAAATTAAATCGTAAAAAAACAACAGTAGAACTCACGGCTATGTTTAATTGTTAAATTAATAGCATGTCCACACGCACAATGTGAAGGGAACTCAAGGGATTGGGACTAAACAGCTGTGTAGCCTTAAGAAAATCACTTATCAGTGAGGCTAATCGGAAAAAAAAGGCTTCAATTTACTAGGGATCATAAAGATTGGACTCTGCAGCAATGGAAGAAGGTCATGTGGTCTGATGAGTCCAGATTTGTCCTGTTCCAGAGTGACGGGCGCATCAGGGTAAGAAGAGAAGAGGATGAAGTGATGCACCCATCATGCCTAGTGCCTCCCGTACAAGCCTGTGGGGGCAATGCTATGATCTGGGGTTGCTGTAGTTGGTCAGGTCTATTGTTTAGCAACGTTATGTGTCCAAAGAATGAGGTCAGCTGACTACCTGAATATACTGAATGATAAGGTTATTCCATCAATGGATTTTTTCTTCCCTGATGGCATGGGCATATTCCACGATGACAATGCCAGGATTCATCGGGCTCAAATCGTGAAAGAGTATGAGGGAGCATGAGATGTCATTTTCACATATGGATTGGCCACCACAGAGTCCAGACCTTAACCCCATTGAGAATCTTTGGGATGTGCTAGAGAAGACTTTGCGCAGTGGTCTGACTTTCCCATCATCAATACAAAATCTTGGTGAAAAATGAATGCAACTCTGGATGGGAATAAATGTTGTGACTTTGCAGAAGCTAATCAAAGCGATGCCACGGCGAATGCGTGCCGTAACTAAAGCTAAAGATGGTCCAACCGAATATTGGAGTGTGTGACTTTTTTTTTTTTCTTGGACAGGCAGTAACACATAAAACATGCATACATTATAAATACAGTTTTAGTCTCCTAACATATTTAAACAAACCAGTGCAAGAACTGCATTTTCAAACATTTCTCAACACAGAAGAAGGATAGAGTTTATCTTCTCTGCACAGCTATAGACATCAGTATAAGTACACCACTTTGGTGGCATTTTCAAAAGCATATGCTAGCTTGTAAATGCCAACTTTCATACAAAATGATAGCCATCAGGGACATCATTTTGTGGCGACGCTTTAGTACATCATACACACTGAGATGTGATGTTTTATTTAGTTATGATGAAGATACATATATGTACCTACTTTACTGACACATAAAAGATCATTCAAAGAGGTTTCAGAGCTCCAGGTTGTTTCTATGGCTTCAGAGATGCTCAAATTAATATTTACAGTCTCTTCTCCACATGGTGAGGATGCAAAGTTCAGACAAGGGGTGAGCAGTATGACCAAAATCAAATATCAAATCATGTATATTTAATCACATATTATTTCAACAGTGGATTACAACCTAAAACTGTTGTATAGATTAATTATTGATGTGGTCATGATGACACCTTTGGATAATCCAGTGAATGAAACACACTTGGAACCTGGACACAAACCAAAAGATAATTCATAACAAATAATCTCATATTTAAAGAATTTAAAGACCGCATGTACACTGTGCTATGAAAATGTATACTATCATATCATTCAGCTCTAGTTCAGACAGTGCCCTCAGTCAGGTTATTATAGTTCTGTGAAACATTCATTTGTTCGTGCGTGTGATATTACATTTATGTCCCATTCCGAACAGGTACATGCAATTCTCATCAATCCAAGTGCTGGATATCCCAGAGATAAAATAAGAAATGAATTCAAATAGTAAGAGGGTGTCCAATAACTCACTGCCCAAGACTTACCAGCAGCCAGCTATATATAGGTAGTAAACCATTCTGGTAGACCCCAGGATTAAAGGGACTCAACTGAATGAGTGTTCAGCTGAATGCAGAATGATTTGAAAGAGCATAATTTAGAAATAATTTAATTTAGAAACTTTAAAGAGAGCGAGCCAGTTAATAAGTGCATTTTTCACAATTTCTGTGGACTGCAATAAATAAATAAATTAAATATTTTTATTTGGCTGTGGCGAGGCAACAAATTTATGGGGAAAAAAGGGGAAACAGGAAGTGTGTTATAAATTCTGCATACATTAGTATGCAGAGACTGTACATAATTTACAGCGTCAGCTATTTTGCTTTGAATGTGGATTTTTTTTTTTTAAAATCAGGCTCTGAATTTTGAACTACTACTTCATTTTATTCAAATTATATCAATTCAAGAAGTAAGTGTAAGTTAAAAATAAGTATATTAGTGCTATCTGGTTTCAAATAAATAATGGAGTGTCTATTTACACTAAGTGCAAATAGCGTCCCTTGTTGGCAAATGCCATTTACACTAGCTCCGCCCACCAATCTCTGGTTAGGCCACTCATGTTTTGAAAAAGACGTGCTGAATTTAACGTATTCAGTGGTGCAGCAGTAGTGAGTAAGGCTTACAAGATTGACTTTTAACGTGATTGGCACGGGTTCGGATCCACCTTTTGCCAAGCTTGCATTTATTTTCAATAACAATGAAAATACTGTTCTAAAAATGGAAATAAACTGCGAACAAATGTTTAATAATATTAAAAGTGTTTATTGGGTAGGGTTAGGGGAAGGTGTTGGGAAGGTTTTTATTCTCCCAATAAGGCAGCATCCATTTAATAAATATAATCATTTGCAATCTATGATATTATTGCATCCTGTTTATGTACAAAAATACTGCGGTGTAAATAGTATCTGCCAATATAAAGTATAGATAGCATCTAATTACTATTTACTCTTATTGCAAAGAACTGATACTTTTACATGGTGTAAATATAATCTATCACTATTTCCACCCAGTGTAAATAGTATATCGCTAAGAAAATGCTGCTATTGTCACTTAGTGTAAATAGCATCTATGGCTAAGAAAATATGCTATTCGCACTTAGTAAATAGCAGTTGCCAATAAATAAATAAATAAAATAACACATATAAGTCTTAGGTGTCCCCTGAATGTGTCTGTGAAGTTTCAGCTCAAAATACCCCATAGATTTTTTTAAATTAATTTTTTAACTGCCTATTTTGGGGCATCATTAGAAATGCGCCGATTCAGGCTGCTGCCCCTTTAATTGCTCGCGCTCCCTGCCCCCGAGCTCTCGACTCTATATACATTGCTGTGTAAGTTCACACAGCTAATATAGCCCTCAAAATGGATCTTTACAAAGTGTTCGTTGTGCATGCTGCATGCATGGATCGGATCATGTGAGTATAGTATTTATTTGGATGTTTACATTTGATTCTGAACGAGTTTGAGGCTATGCTCCGTGGCTAACAGGCTAAAGCTAACATTACACACTGTTGGAGAGATTTATAAAGAATGAAGTTGTGTTTATGAATTATACAGACTGCAAGTGTTTAAAAATGAAAATAACAACGGCTCTTGTCTCCGTGAATACACTAATAAACAATGGTAACTTTAACCACATTTAACAGTACATTAGCAACATGCTAACGAAACATTTAGAAAGACAATTTACAAATATCACTAAAAATATCATGATATCATGGATCATGTCAGTTATTATTGCTCCATCTGCCATTTTTCGCAATTGTCTTTGCTTACTTACCTAGTCTGATGATTCAGCTGTGCACAGATCCAGACGTTAATACTGGCTGCCCTTGTGTAATGCCTTGAACATGAGCTGGCATATGCAAATATTGGGGGCGTACATATTAATGATCCCGACTGTTACGTAATGGTGTTATGTTGAGATTCACCTGTTCTTCGGAGGTCTTTTAAACAAATTAGATTTATATAAGAAGGAGGAAACAATGGAGTTTGAGACTCACTGTATGTCATTTCCATGTACTGAACTCTTGTTATTTGACTATGCCAAGGTAAATTCAATTTTCCATTCTATGGCACCTTTAATGAGAACTCTTTTCAGGTAGAATTACTTTTAGTAGGAATTGCATTTGGATGTATATTTAGACATTATCAAAGACTAATTTCTGTCACAGTATAGATTTTAGATTTGTTGTTTAAAATGTTTTGAAACTTCTGGCTCAGCTAAACAGTCTCCAACTGAGCATTTGATCTCATTGATGTGTGTGTATGTCTGTGTGTAGGTTACATTCTTGATCAAAAGAGTAAAATGATTGGCAAAATAATTGGCACTTAAGACTAAATACTAATTATTTATTTATTATTATTTACAGCTTAGTTATTATCTAAGTAAATATAGCATATACTCCAATTATAAGGTTAAACCACCATTCAGCACTGTTCAACTCATATTCTTTCAGCAAAAACTTTCCCTGCTCTGAGTGAAATAAGTGATGAGCTATCTACTGCGAACATAAAGAAACGATGATAGTTTCTCACAAGGTCTTCTTTGATCCAGTAATCCAAGGAGACACACTATCACCCCACCTTCTCAGTAGGAGTTTTATGAACCTTTAAACTGAGAGAAACTGCAGTGACATTTCTATAGGGTTGGGATGTGACATCTGCCCTCTATCTCACCTAAACAGAGCAACAGAAGTGAGGCCATGAGGCTTGACGGACACAAGAAGACACAGAGATGTTGGTGGAGTACGATTGCTTATCGCTCTCTTCCGTTTTCTCTCTTCTTATCCGTCTCTCCCAACCACTACCACAGCTGCCATTTCCGAGCACATGCTTTATTACAGGTCACTGCCGCACAAGGAAGAGTTTAAAGGGACAAAGTAGCCAGTGTTTCCCACCCGCACAGCAGCGAGCTGATTCACAATAAACCTCACAATAAAACTCTCTGCTCTTTTCAGACAAACTAGTGAGTTAATCTGGTGAGTCACGACCAACCATGGGAAAACATATTTTATGACGTATTTCATATATGAAAACATGCAATTTTTAGAAAAAAAAGTACATATCCATCACTGGGCATAAGCAGATCAAAACAAATATGTACAAATAAGATTTTAGGAAATCATACACTGTAAAAATAATTGTTGGTTTAGCTTAAAAAGTAAGTTACCTGGTTGCCTTAAAATTTTGAGTTCATTGAAATTAAAAATTTGAGTTAATACAATGAAGGCGATTGGTTTAATCAACAGAAACTCAATATCATGTTATCTGAACCACATTAATTATTGAAGTTAATTTGACAAAAGGAAAAACGTTGTGATAACACATCATGAAAATAATTATGAAGTATGAATTTTCCACCATTTCACCAAAACTTATAATAGTTACGCTATGAGATTGTGTTTGTCGCATTACAAAAACGGCTAACAGGTCTGACGGCAGAGAAAATGAAATACTCAATACAAATAATAAAATTAACCGTATAATCATGTATAGTTAGGATAGATAGACTCATCAACATTAAAGGTGCAGTGTGTCAATTTTAGCGGCATCTAGCAGTGAGGCTGTGCATTGCAATATAGAGAAGTTACAGTGGCCAAAACAGCAAAAAGATGTCTAAAACAGCAGAGAGTAGCCATGCAAAGCAAACACGCTCTGTAGAGCAGTTTGTCCGTTTAGGGCTACTGTAGAAACATGTCGGCGTTCGGTACATAACGGTTCATTATGTAAAGTCTTTATACACACTACTGAAAAATATAGTTATGTTCTGTCAATAGATCCACCTTAAAATTTACACATTGCACCTTTAAAAAAAGGAGCAGAAAATGCTTCCCATACCTTTGCTTGTTGACATCAAATCCCATGCATCCAAAACTAGTATACAGTAAAAGTATATAGTATTTTGCCACTAAATCATCTGTCAAATTAAGTAGACACCAACACAGAAAAGCTGCATGACACCTTCTGAAAATATGCAAATTTTCATAATGTGGACAAATATGCTCATTAGACAATTTCACCATTACTCATTGCAAGTCATTCTAAGTAAGAATAGCCTACATTTAACATGAGAGTCTATGGAGTTGTATTGTCACAAAAAAAATAATAATAATAAAAATAAAAACAAAATAAACATATCCCAAAAATGTGTAAAACAAACAAACAAACAAATAAACAAACAAAAAACTCCCTAAACTCCAATCTCAACCTTAACCTCAATCCATTGAAGTTAAATTAATTAATCATTTTTTACAATGGAAATCAATACTGAACTTACTTAAAGGCACAATATGTAATTTTTCGCCACTAGAGGTCGCTTATTCAAAACAAAGTCGTAGCTTGATGATGCCTTGATTTCGAGGAATCATGGGAGGTGTCGTCTTCACCTCACAGCTAGTGGAAAAGAATCGGGACAGGACTCGGGCAGAAATCATGTTCATGGATGAGATTATTAACATTATTGTAGTATGAAGCAGAGCATGGCGATTGCTAATGAGAGACGAGTGCGACACACGGCTCGAGAGCATCGGGACTTTTATTATGCCGCAGTCGCCGCTTCCGCTTCTTCCTGTCAAGCGTATGTGGAGTAATGCAGCACTGTTTATTATATTAGATACATTTGTGTGTTGAAAGTTGTTATAATGCTACTCTGTGTTCACTCGTTGTCTGCTATGGTGTTTCCATGGTTTAAAACCGGAAATAGAGGATAACACGGGTATGATGTCATTGATAGGCGACAAACAGACATGGTCCGTGTCCTGTTTAAAATTGCTTATTTCTCTGGATTTAAACATTGTTGGAAACATTTGGGATAATGTGAGTACACAAGTCAACAAAATATATAACATTGTTCTAGTGGTTTTTGGATATTTAATCTATTGTGCCTTTAAGATGGACAATGACACTATTTTCTTCTAGAGCTGCTGTACAGCCAAAATGATGTTTCCTGCTATCACTGTAAAGCTTCTTTGAAACAATCTGCATTGCAAAAAGTGCTACATAAATATAAGGTGACTTGACTTGAAGTGTTTCATCAGAAGAAAATTGTCAATGACTACTACTACTGCAAAAAGATAAATAAATAAAATCATGGCAGAATTTGAGTCCTTGAGGCAAAGTGAGCCTCGCATGTGACATTTTAAGTTTCTAACTCAAAAAAAAAAAAAAAAAAAAAAAAAAAAAAGGTAGCAGGGATGACGTTTTGAATATTGATAATTTAACTGCTAGTTGCTAGGCGATGACACATCCTGTATATCCCATAATTACAAAAAAATATATAATTAACCATGGATCCTTCATGCATGCAAAGTATGGTGAGTTTTCAGTTATTGTTGTAGTTTTTTAAAAGGTGTAGTAATAATAAAAGGCCAGAGCATCAGCAAACATAAAAGCCAAGCAGGTTGTGCTACGTCAGAAATGAAGAAACCTTCTGAACTCCAAGCTAAAACTCGAGCTGTCTTTATGCGCAGTTTGTTGTTTCAGTTTCAGATGTTGTTTGCCTCTATAAATGATCACATTAGCATGGGAAGTAACGGATCACAGCTGATGGAGAGGCACCGAGCCAAACTGTTCTGAGAGGATGGAGAAACACTGAGAGACAGTGAGGTGACAGAGAGGATGAAGGAGGGGGGATGATGTCTTAGAGGCAAAAGGACAGAAGCCATGCCACAACCACAGACAGAAACCAGCCGGCCTTTGTTTTCAGAGAAGAATTTCAAGTGGTGGGAAAAAAAAAAAAAAACACAAACCCTTAAGCTAGAGAAAAAGAGAATTCTTTGGGCTGCTCTGAAGTTCCCTAAAAAAAAAGGGCAGTCCCATAGATTATAATTATCTTTACTGGTTTACTCCACATGTTCAAGAAATGACACGTTCATGATGTTTGCTTTCAGACATTTGAAGCAGGAAAAAGCTACTTTGTAATTCTTAAAAATAAAGTTTAAAGGACTCTTTACATTAAAATTGTAATATGTGACCATTAAAAAGGGTTAGTTCACCCAAAAATGAAAAGTCTGTCATCAATTTCTCACCCTCATGTCGTTCCACACCAATAAGACCGTCGTTCATCTTCGGAACACACATTAAGATATTTTTGATAAAATCCGATGGCTCAGATAGATAATTAACAAAGATACTTAGTGTCAGACCACATTGTAAAAGTCACGTGATTTCAGTAAACAAGGCTGTTTCAAAACGTTTTGAAATTTCAATAGTTCACGTGACTTTGGCAGTTTGATACACACTCCGAACCACTGATTCGAAACAAAAGAAGCTTCGAAGCTTCATGAAGCAGTGTTTTGAAATCGCCCATCACTAAATATTGTTGAATAAAGTCGTTATTTTGTTTTTTTTGCCGCACAAAAAGTATTCTCGTCACTTCATAATATTAATGTTCAACCACTGTAGTCACATGAACTGATTTAAATATGTCTTTAGTAGCTTTCTGGGCATTTGAAAGTGTTAATTTTCTTGCTGTCAATGTAGGCCTTTAATCAAAAATATCTTAATTAGTGTTCCGAAGATGAACAAAGGTCTTAAGGGTTTGGAACGACATGAGGGTGGGTAATTAATGACAGAATTTTCCTTTTTGGGTGAACCAACCCTTAAAGATTATTTTAACTGTGTTGGTGATTCTCAATCAATCAATCAATAAAAAAAAGTACAGGTCACATTTAATCATTAAATAAATAAATAAATAAGGTTGGAAGCAAGTGAATTTAATTGGGCATCCTTGATTAATTTAAGAAAAGTGATTTGAAAATGATAATTAAAACTTCTCGTCAACTAATATAATTGCTTCTGACTACGGAAGAGGATTAGGGCCAAGCAATAATAAAAAAATAAAACCATCTCGAGATTAAAGTTGTTAAATTTCGAAGAAAAAACTCGAAAATACAAATATTGAGAATAAACGGATATACGAATAAAAAAGGTTGAATAAAAGTCGAATAAAAGTCGAAATACAATGTTGAGATAAACTCATTAAATTACGAGAAAAAACTCGTTAAATTTTGAGAAAAAAGTCGAGATAAAATGTTGAGAATAAAGTCATTAAATTACGAGAAAAAGTCGTTAAATTACGAGAAAAAAGTCATTAAATTACAAGAACAAATTTGTTAAATTATGAGAAAGGTATCGTTAAATTTTGAGAAAAAAGTCGAGATAAAATGTTGAGAATAAAGTCATTAAATTACGAGAAAAAAGTTGAAATAAAATGTTGAGAATAAAGTCATTAAATTACGAGAAAAAGTCGTTAAATTATGAGAACAAATTCATAATTTACCGAATTTGTTCTTGTAATTTAACAACTTTTTTCTCATAATTTAATCAGTTTATTCTCATCATTTTATCTCAACTTTTTTCTCGAAATTTAACGACATTTTTCTCATAATTTAACGAATTTGTTCTCGTAATTTAATGAATTTTTTCCCGTAATTTAATGACTTTATTCTCAACATTTTATCTTGACTTTTTTCTCGAAATTTAACGACATTTTGCTCATAATTTAACGAATTTGTTCTTGTAATTTAACGAGTTTTTTCTCGTAATTTAACGAGTTTATTCTCATCATTTTATCTCGACTTTTTTCTCGAAATTTAATGACATTTTTCTCATAATTTAACAAATTTGTTCTCGTAATTTAATGAATTTTTTCCCATAATTTAATGACTTTATTCTCATCATTTTATCTAGACTTTTTTCTCGAAATTTAACGACATTTTTCTCATAATTTAACGAATTTGTTCTCGTAATTTAAAGAATTTTTCCCCATAATTTAATGACTTTATTCTCAACATTTTATTTCGACTTTTTTCTCGAAATTTAACAAGTTTTTTCTCGAAATTTAACAACTTTAATCTCGAGATGGTTTTATTTTTTTATTATTGCTTGGCCCTAATCCTCTTCCGTATCTGACCAATATGTGATGCTGTGAATAAAAAATACATAAAATAATTTCAGGATGAAATTTGAACCGGATGTGATTTTTGACAGGTTTTGTGATATTTTAAGATTTTCTGAAAATAATGTTTAATAATAATTATTAACATTTGTACATAATATGTGTACTGCTGATCACTGAACGTCCACATTACTAAATGTCTCTGTATTGTAAGACATGGGCAACAAGTGTCATTTAAAGTTATGAGTCCATAACAAATACATTATTAATAAGAGGATTATGCTTGGCTGAAATGGCAAACAACATTTCCTGCTCATAAAAATATATTCATGTCTAGACACCATATCAGTGACAAGCTTAATTACTAAGGGACTCATTGGGACTCTCAAATGGAGCTTAATCCAAGATGACGCTGAGTAATAATTTGACTGCATTCCCGAGTCAATATCCTTTAGAACTTAAATGTCACATCTCAGCCTGGGTCAGATGTTGTGTCATTTATATCCTCAGACAGAGCAGTGAGCTGAAGCAGAAATTACATATAAAGCAACATCTATGTGGGGAACAGTAAAAATATGAAACCTGATGACCCTGAAATAATTTGTGAAGAGTTTACGCAGTGGATTTTTTACATTTATCTTCCACAAAGAGCCTCCAGTGAATGAAAAACAGTAATCTCGCATTGACCCTCACATTATCAGCTCATATTATACAAAGAAACATAGATAATCAATGATCTATCATCCAGAATGATAAATAATCATTTAGGATCTCAGTCTGGCCTTGATTTAAATGCATTGTGACTGTTAATCACTCAAACAATGAATTAAAATCAATTCGATCATGTTTCAGCATACTGAAGAGTAAAAATCATACTACAGAATCAGTACATTTCACCCATATATGTGACCCTGGACCACAAAACCAGTCATGAGTCGCACGGGTATGTTTGAAGCAATAGCCAACGATATGCCAGTATGGGTCAATTTTTTTCTTTTATGCCAAAAATCGTTAAGTAAATATAATGTTCCATGAATATATCCTACTGTAATTATATCAAAAATGTATTTTTGTGAGTGGATATGCATTGCTAAGGACTTCATTTAGTCAACTTTAAAGGTGATTTTCCTCAATATTTTAATTTTGAATGAAATTTAATTGTTCAATTTAAAATATTACCATAAAATGAATCATAATCATACAATATTTGTTCATCCTGAAAGTATTCATATTTAGAATACATAAAAAAACCCACTGTACTACAATATTTCTTACTTTATACTCTGATGAAATTACTATTAAGACTAATGAGAATTTAGTGGGAAATCTTAATCACCATGATAATATTATCACAATTTATGTTGGTGTAAACTGTGTTCTGCACACGTTTAGATGTGATTCACTCATAGAGCCAAAAGTTAAATTCATCATAAGAAGTGAAGCACATAAACCAACAGTATATATGCAAGAATGCCTCTCTGGAAATGCCGAACACCGTTTTGCGTCATAACACTCACTGGTATTTGTGTCATGATAACCTCCATCCACATTTCTCCTCGTTCATATAGCCTGCACTGCACAACAAAACTTAATTCATGCACCGCCAACGCTGAGTTCACTTCTCACAGTGGGGATGCTGAAATATGCTGAGCAGCTATTTGAACAGAGCGTAGGGGTCTGGAGCGCGATTCCAAGTGCGCAGGAAATGCGCGTTCCGCTGAGCGCGCTCCCGCGCTGCGTTCCATCAAGCGCCTTTACGCGCACCGATATATTAAAATAGACTCTCCACTGACTGGAAGTCTATGACAGCCAACTGAACTACTATATTGTGAAATGTATTACACTAACTAGAAAGGATCTGTGGTGATTTTGATGTTTTTGGTGCTTATTCTCTCAAGCGCCACCAACAGGTCAAATTTGCACTTAATCTTAAACACTGGCCTTATTAAACTCCGACCACAAAAAAAAAAAAAAAAAAAAAAAAAAAAACACATAAAATGTGGTTAAGATGAGATTCACCTTCAAAATAAGTCAAAATTCAATCTGATTTATCAAACCGCTCACACATCAACACATTTATCAGGGAGGTTGCCAAACAGGAATTTGGTGACTCATTATCATTGCAAGACTTTGGCCTTTTGAAACAAAACTTATATGGTGGATATATATATATATATATCATGGGCATCGCTTGATCAGTTTGTAGGCAGTGACAACATGCAAACCCAGTGCTTGTAATTTTTGAATAGTTTAGCCTAAACTCATGACCCTTAGTAGGCCATATTGGGAGTCAGCCATTTTGAAATGCATTATATGTGTTGTCATGTAACAAGTTTTGTATATTGGCCCTAAACTTTTTTTTTTTTTTTTTTTTCTGACATTGCCATGATGTCCTGATAACACCTCATGAATTTGGTGACAGAGCTGACTATTGGCCAAAAGTTATACACATTTTATTTGAAGTAATTCTATATAACCTTAAGTTAATATTCCAAATCAGGGGTTTTCAAACCTTTTACACATTTTGAATGTCTCCTACTTCAGATTTTGCAGTCTCTCCTAACAGCTGATGAGTTGAATCAGGTGACACATACAGAATGTTTGAAAACCCCTGCTCTAAATCATCACTATCACACACACAATATTGAATTTAGACAGAAATAATAGTCAATCTATTCCAGACCATGATAGCTACTGGATTACTGATTTGCTAATATCACCAAATAAACACTGGACGACATGTACAAACAAACAGAGATGTTATATGCTGCACTTAGTCCTGAAGTGTGTGTGATTCCGACGGATTCCTCCTCTGGTCATCATAAAGACTGCAGGGATACACTGTGCCTAAAGCATACACTTCACAATCTTTCCATCTCCGCTCGTTTAAGTGCAGCAAAGTAGTCGATAACAACAGCGCACACCGGTCAAGTGCGCAGCTTGCCAAGAGCCTTTACGCACTCGTACTGTCACTCACCTGACTGACCGTTGCTCCTCTGAACCTCCACAAATATGAAGCCGAGGCAGAAGAAGAGAAGAAAGCGAGCCGGCCACATTTCTGCTTATTTTAAGAAGTTATATCTCCATACATTAGCATGATCAATAGAGAATCCGGGCATTGACAGTCCAGCGTCTGCGTCTCCAGCGCGCGCACTCACGTCTTCGTTCCAGAGCACATCCTGTAACAATAAACTCGACTGGACTGTTTTGCTTTTGCGCTGGTTTCGTTTTATTTCAAAGTAATTGTGGCTGATTATCCGGATTGTAGGACTTGTAACCATTTCATTACCTCGATGGATTCGCAACTTCGGTTTGAGCGTCAGGACACGCCCCTCCTTGCGCTAAGTACCGCCCAGCCGATGTATGAATGGTCAAAAGAGGCGCTTGAACAGATGAGGCCACGCCCAGCCAACGACTGCTTTGCATATACACCTGCTGACACCAATGTCATGTCAGGGGATTTGAAACATTTTCATGCCCAAATATGATGATTCTCTTGTGTGTGTTACCATTATACAATAACATATTCCTTATTAACTTCATGATTTACAGTCTTGAATGAAACCGTAATAAATGTCAAAATATATTCTGTAAATATTTGCTTTATTAAATTTTCCTTGCAGTCCCCTAGGGGACCCTGAATCCAAGTTTGGAAACTTCTAAGATACATATGGCGATAAATTCAAAAGGAAACACACAGCTATATTAAGTGGTTTTTGATTTTTCACAACAAATTGAATGAGGCAAATTAATACGCCAAAGAAGTTGAAATAAAACCTCATTCATATTCGAATGGATACTACTGTAGCTCCTGATTAAAATTGTAAAATATTTTGTATTTTCTCTTACTCTACTCTGGCGTCACTAAATACACATGACTATAGTTGTCCATACCGACAGAGTTTAAATGAGTCTGATCCTCTCTTTATGAGATGCGTACAGCATATAATGTGACACTGATACCTCATAAGTTCTGTGTCATTTGAACTCTATTAACCTGTTCAGTCCCTAACCACTAGAGGCCCTCACATTACAATCAAGAAGGCATTCTTAATAGTGACTCAGCATGATCAAACTCATTTCCCTCTGTAAGCCAGGATCTTCTTCAGAGCAGGTGTTTGACAGTGGGGATTGATGGGAATGCATTTACATTAAAGTTTAATACACACTATACTTAATATTAAAAATAAGTGAATTTAAATGCATGTATTTACTTAATGTTTCTCTGATTCTCGTTTGAGGCTTTTAGCTGAAGGCCTGGTTCAGTGTAGCATTACCAAGGTGAAATAAATGCTGTAACAATAAACGGAAATGTTTGTTTTACAGTAAATTTAAATCGATTTTCACTCAGAAATGAAAATTCTTTCACTCACTTTCCACATATAATCCAAATCCAAAACGTTATGCCTTTATTTCTTCTGCACAAAGATAGCAATGTCTGCATACGTCATTATGTGTCAGGAAGCGCGACCGACTGCGTAGATTTTTGAAATCATAAAGTTTTAAATATGGATATTTTTCTTACAAAAATGCATTGCTTCGCTTCAGAAGGCCTTTATTAACCCTCTGGAGTTGTATGGATTACTTTTTTTTTATGGATGGATGCATTATTTTTGTCTTCAAAACACGGCTCCCCATTCACAACCATTATAAACCCTAGAGGACTAAGGATATTTTAAATATATCTCTGATTGTGTTCATCTGAAAGAAGATAGTCATACACACTTAGGATGGCTTGAGGGCGAGTAAATCATGGGATAATTTGAATTTTTGGATAAACAATGTATTTTCATAGCTGTGTGTATTCATTTTGTGTTATCTGCATATGTTTTTTTGAATCTCAAAGTGACGGCACCCATTGACTTCCATTCTATGAATCACCGAGGACCTTTAATTTGTGTTTATGAAAAATTAATTATCTGAATTAGCCTATAGTTTTTGTTGTTAGCATGGTCCCATATACAGTGCGTGGATAATTATTATTCAAGTTGATATTAATAACTACTAATGATTTTGTATTTAATCATTTATAAGTGATATTTAGTTGTTCATGGAGGCAGAATGTGAAAAACGCCTTATATTCAGGTGTGCATAATTTTTTATTTTACAGGTAAAAAGGGCTAAAGACTCGGACTGAAAATGTCAAAAATTATTAAATGCTCATGAGAAGGATGCAATACTAGAAATTGCAAAATTACAGCTTGACCAATGGACAGCAAAACGACTTGGGTAAAGTTGGTTTTATATTCGCACATTCGGACTTCTGATAAATTCAGACTTTCCAATAAATGTGCAATAAATTAATGTTTGCGAATTTTAAGCAGCGACATGATATTGACAACCAACGATGGTCAACTTACAACATTTTTCACAGTCGATCAAAATAGGCAAGTATTGTTGTAATGGCATATTTACTTGTGAATGTCCACTGAATGTCCAATGTAGTGTGATTGACAAGGCTATTGAATACGGATGTCCAAATGTGCGAATATAAAACCCACTTTACCCAAGTAGCAAAACGCTCATTGGTTCAGCAGGGTCAGACAAAAATTAGGAATTAAGGTGAAGAATTAAGTGTGAAACCATCAGAAAGCCTTTATCTCCAGCACCACCATTTTCCAGAACTGCAGCCTACCTAGAGTCTCCTTAAGTGCAAGGTGTCAGGATCTCAGAGACTTTACTAAGGTAATCCTGAAATATAACCCCCACTTAAAACTTAACTTACTTATTGCTAAACTGAGAGTGTTGAACTTTCTTCTCCTGCGTCCTGTTCTTCTGTGATCCAGAATGGCAGCACAGCTGAAAGGTTTGTTTGAGCTGCGCCCTCTACTGTACAGGTGTGAATTTGCATTTCCTTCAGCCTGAAGTTTATTCATTTCATTTTTGGTTTGAAATGGCCTTTACATTTGCCAAAAATAGAACTAGAGTAGTGTAACAATTACTTTCCATAAAAAAAGTAATGCAAATAATTACTTTTTTAGGGAGGAATGCAATATTGTAACACATTACTTTGAAAGTAAATTTCTTCAACACTGGAAACATTCTACTGATAGTGCTTCAAAAAAAAAAAAAAAACCTGTATACTTTATATGCTGACAAAATATTTTTTGTGAGGAATATCGCTAATATTAGTTCAATAAAAACTGCCTTCACACCAAACAAACGCTCTCGCGTCCACACTCCAGTGTGAAAACACTCTGCAAACTCTAATAGCTCTTCCACGATGAACTGTAGAAGGCCACTGTGGGTTTTTGTCCATTTCCATTTAGGACAGAACAGAGGGCATTCACAGAAGGAAGAACGCTCTGAGCCAGCAAAATCCTTGGCACTTTCTGCTCTTAAGACTGAGAGGTGAAGGTCAAGAGAAGTCCACATTTACTGGCAAGATTTGTAAAGACAACCAGATTCTATTTATCGATCTTCTTCACCTTTGACTTTAGATTTTCTTTTGCTTTTGGTATCATTTTGTATTCAGAATTCTTTAGAAGATAACTTCTATGAAATAAATTATGAACAAAGCAAAACAAGTGCACTCTTTACTCAACAAGATAAAGCTTTGATATCCTGTACTTACAGTATGTATTTGAAGGATGTTTAAATAAGTAATTGATGTTTATTCTATGCGAGCGGGTTTTGCACTCTTATTGCCATTCTTATTAGTTTCTCTTTCTCCAGCTATCATGTAGAACCGGCTCTTGCTGCAGGAAAATTTGGTCTCAATTTTCCATTACCATGCGTTTTTATTTTTATTTTTATATATATATATATATATATATATATATATATATATATATTCGCCAAACTTATTCCATCTACTAGAACACCCTTCATGTTGAACCCAAACAATAATTGTTCTTAGACTGCACAGTCTCAACAGTTCTCATTAAGAAACCACAATTAAATCCAAATGTATTAGCAAATTACAGACCCATTTCAAATCTTCCATTTATGTCTACAGTACTAGAAAAAGTTGTGTCAGCCCAAAAAAAATATCTAAGAAAAATTTCAGTCAGGATTCAGGCCTCATCATAGCACAGAAACTGCGCTTGTTAAAAATTACAAATAGCTTCTGACCAAGGCTGTATCTCAGTACTCGTTTTACTTTGTCTCAGTGCTGCGTTCGACACTATAGATCATAAAATACTCTTAGATCGAATACAATGTTACATTGGTATTCAGGGACAGGCATTTAGATTGTACCTATCAGAACATTACCATTTTGTTTATTTAAACGGGGAAAAATCTAAGATAATATCAGCAAATTATGGAGTGCCGCAAGGATTTGTACGGAAGAGGATTAGGGGCAGCGATAATAAAAAATTAAAACCATCTCGAGATTAAAGTTGTTATTTCGAGAAAAAAAGTCGAAATAAAATGTTAGAATAAACTCATTAAATACGAGAAAAAAACTTGTTAAATTTCGAGAAAAAAGTTGAATAAAATGAGAATAAAGTCATTAAATTACGAGAAAAAGTTGTTAAATTACGAGAACAAATTCGTTAAATTATGAGAAAAAACTTGTTAAATTTCGAGAAAAAAGTCGAGATAAAATGAGAATAAAGTCATAATTTATTGAGCTTATTCTCAACATTTTATCTCGTCTTTTTTCTCGAAATTTAACGACATTTTTATCATAATTTAACGAATTTGTTCTCGAAATTTAACAACTTTTTTCTCGAAATTTAACAAGTTTATTCTCAACATTTTATCTCGACTTTTTTCTCGAAATTTAACAACATTTTTCTCATAATTTAACGAATTTGTTCTCGAAATTTAACAACTTTTTCTCGTAATTTAAAGGTCCCGTTTTCGTGTTTTTTTGAAGCTTTGATTGTGTTTAAGTGTGCAATATAACATGTGTTCATGTTTCGCGTGTAAAAAACACAGTATTTTCACATAATTTACTTATCTGTATACCGCTGTTTCCACTTCATAAAAACGGGCTGATGACTTCCTTGTTCTATGAAGTCCCTCCTTCAGAAATACGTAACGAGTTCTGATTGTGCCAGCGGTTCCTGTGTTGTGATTCGACAGCAGTTTAGCGCATCTGCCCGGAAAGGTCACGCCTCTTACCATAACGTGGAGATGCACGCGCTCAGTGTTATTGTAAACATGTCTTTAATTTTACCCTATCAATTTGAGCCGGAATCAGACCCGGTTTGGACTGCGGGATGAAAATAACAGCGTTTCGACGAATGGCGACAAACACACTTACAAACGTTCTACAAACGTTTTAGTGACTCATTAAAGAAGGAAGTAGAGGGATGTAGTCCAAACTGGCCGTTCGATTAGGCGACTTCTGTTAAATAAAAATCTCGCTTGGCATTGAACTTTGAGCTTTAAAATTTTACAGATTTTATTTATACTCTAACAACAACATTACACACTAACTAAAGTTTAACATTTTCTTGTAATTTAATGAGTTTATTCTCAATATTTTATTTCGACTTTTTTCTCGAAATTTAACGACATTTTTCTCATAATTTAACGAATTTGTTCTCGAAATTTAACAACTTTTTTCTTGTAATTTAATGAGTTTATTCTCAATATTTTATTTAGACTTTTTTTCTCGAAATTTAATGAGTTTTTTTCTCGAAATTTAACGAGTTTATTCTCAACATTTTATCTCGACTTTTTTCTCGAAATTTAACATCATTTTTCTCATAATTTAATGAATTTTTTCTCGAAATTTAACAGCTTTTTTCTTGTAATTTAATGAGTTTATTCTGAATATTTTATTTAGACTTTTTTCTCGAAATTTAATGAGTTTTTTCTCGAAATTTAACGAGTTTATTCTCAATATTTTATCTCGACTTTTTTCTCGAAATTTAATGTCATTTTTCTCATAATTTAACGAATTTGTTCTCGAAATTTAACGGCTTTTTTCTTGTAATTTAATGAGTTTATTCTCAATATTTTATTTCGACTTTTTTCTCGAAATTTAACAACATTTTTCTCATAATTTAACGAATTTGTTCTCGAAATTTAACAACTTTTTTCTTGTAATTTAATGAGTTTATTCTCAATATTTTATTTTGACTTTTTTCTCGAAATTTAACAACATTTTTCTCATAATTTAACGAATTTGTTCTCGAAATTTAACAACTTTTTTCTTGTAATTTAATGAGTTTATTCTCAATATTTTATTTAGACTTTTTTCTCGAAATTTAATGAGTTTTTTTCTCGAAATTTAACAATTTTTTTCTCGAAATTTAAAACTTTTTTCTCCTAATTTAATGAGTTTTTTCTCAACATTTTATCTCGACTTTTTTCTCGAAATTTAATGACATTTTCCTCATAATTTAACGAATTTGTTCTCTAGATTTAATGACTTTTTTCTCGAAATTTAACAACTTTAATCTCGAGATGGTTTTATTTTTTTATTATTGCTTGGCCCTAATCCTCTTCCATAGATCTGTGTCAAGCCCTCTGCTATTTTCATATGCTGCCACATGGTAATAAGAAAACACGGAATTAGTTTCCACTGCTATGCCGATGATACTCAGTTATATATTTCATCACGACCACATGAAATCTCTAAATTATCCAAGTTGACAGAGTGGGGTTTAAACAGATCGCATGAAAACGTACAAATTCATACAAATTAGGCACCGAATCAGCAAAACGTAAAATAGTTACGAATTGCCGTGAGATTGTGTTGGGATATCTAGCAAATCTGTTGATTTGGTCTCAGCTGTTTGAACCAAGCCTGCTATTGATCTTAAAACTATATGATTAAAAATTAAAATACCTCCTGGAATCTGGGGCTGAGAGTCTGATCTGAGTATGGAATATATAAAAGATGCACAGTCATGAGCAGACCAAGTACAGTGCTGAGCAGAGTAAATAACCAGTCTGGCTCTTTGTCGCTAAGCAAACACCAACCCTGTCTTTGTGGAGAACTTGATATTTGCACACAGGGGCAGTTGTAATGGAAATGGCAAACCCACCCCCTTTGCCAGGACGCCCCACATCCTCATCCCCTAAAAAAAGACACCAGGTACCTTTGTGTTACTTTGTTATACAATGAACACAAATATGTCTGTGGAGTTACTCATTCATCCAGGTCAACAAAGAATATTTTGTTGAATTTATTCTGGGTCATCATGAGGTGTGTGTGTGTGTTAACAGATGTGTAAGCAATGATAGAAGCTTTTGTAGAAATTCACATATTTTTTTTTGGATAAAAATGATTTTTAATTGCCTAACTCTTGGTAAAAAAACTACACTACCCATAATCCTAAAAAAGAAAGCTACAGGAAAAGAGAAGTAACTACTGTTACCATGGAAACAAGAATCACACCAAAAAGAGTTCAGAAGTGACCGTCCACTCCCATAAAGCATTCTGCATGATGTAATCATTTCGGAAATCGTAATTACAGAGCGATGTGCAAAGTGATTCACATCTAAACAAAATGGATGCACTAAGCAATTTACATATTTTCTCTCCCATTTTCACTTTCTGACATAAACAAAGAGCTTTTTTTTATCACTAATGCAACAAAACGAAGTGCAAAAATACACATTAGGTGTGTAATTCATGTTTCTTCTTTGTATTTTCTCATTATTGTGCTGCCAGAGAGAATAATGGGAACTGTATTGTGGTTGCATGAGCCTAAACATGGAAAATGAGTAGCATTTTCCAGCAATAATTGCTTTTCTTTATAAGCATACACAATGTGTACAAACTAAATTGTACCATCAATGTTCACAATTAAAAAATAAAAAACAATAAATCAATACAAATTTGCTACTGCCATAATTCCTTACAATGACCAGCCCTTAATCTTAAAAACGAAAATCTCTCACAGCTAATTGTGACTTGATGGTGTCCGTGTGAGCTCAACCCGTAAATCCGATCTTTCCAACACAACTTGAATGCAGCATAAGATACGGGAAGCACAGACACAACAGAATGAGATATTAGTTTAGTCGCAACTATTTTATTTGCATTATTCGCAGTCACACAGACATGGCACAATTTCAGTTTAAACCCCTTAAGCGCCACCTACAATTTCAGTTTTAGTTTATTGGCAGGTTTAATATTTACCCATACTGTGTGTGATAAATAATAGATATATTACATATGCAACATGCACATTGTATATGCCCACTTTCTCTTTCATCAAGGGCATTCCTGTAGGGATGTGCATCAGGGCTATGTGTTGGGACCTGTCTCATTACATTCCCTTCCAGACTTTTAAATGTGTGTGACATCTAATCAGAATGTGAAGTGTTAGGAAGGGTAAAGGTAAGGGCATCTCCACGTTACCTTCCATCATTTCTGCATCCTCCCATCTTGCTCGCTACCTTCACAGCATCTCTAGGTCACTGTGTCATAATACTTAGTTGGCCTCCTCTTCAATGATTTATGGCTTTATGCTAATCATGAATTAAAATGCGACTGAGGAGGGTAGATGGATATAAAGGTGTACGAGGGCACTCACTGAAATTGTGACAGCTCTTTAGGATGCATCACCAGATACTCATTTATGATATTGGGGTCAATTTTTTGACCAATTATGGCAACTAACTATGCCTCTGTGGATGTCTGTGTATGTGTGTTAATTTCCAACATCCACAGACAGTTCTAATCAGGTTTGTGTGCCATTTTGCCTCCTTTTTTTAAACAAAGATCATGCTTAATGGAGGGAACTGAGTAGTGGTGAGCGCATGAGCACTGGAATATGAAATTTTAATTAGAATTCTACCTTGCAATTTTGCCATTTTCAAGACAATTAAGCAATGAGATAATTAATCATTTGCTCATGTTAAAGGTAATCATAAGCATCCATGAGCAAATAAGAGCTCAGTTCATTTAAATATAGTTCATTTACTGTCCAATACTACAAAATGTACACTACCGGTCAAAAGTTTGGAATAATTAAGATGTGTTGATGTTTTTTTTAAAGATGTCTCTTTTGCTCACAAGGCTGCATTAATTTAATCAAAATACAGTGAAGACAGTTAAATCAGGAAATATTATTACAATGTTTTCTATTGTAATATGTTTTAAAATGTAATTTATTCCTGTGATCAAAGTTAAATTTTCAGCATCATTACTCCAGTCTTCAGAGTCACATGATCCTTCAGAAATCATTCTAATATGATTATTTGTTGCTCAAGAAACATCTTAATATTATCAATAAAACCAGTATTGATGCTGACTATTTTTGTGGAAACTGTAATATATTTTCTTCAGGAGTCTTTTGATGAACAGCATTTATTTGAATTAGAAAATATAAATGTAATAATGTAAAATAATAAACATTATTACTATCAATTTAATGCACCCTTGCTGAATAAAGTATATTAATAAATGTATTATTTTTAATTTACTAATTGACTTTACACTTTCTTCCCACAAACTTTTGAATGGTAGTGTGTCACGGTAAATATTAAGCAGAAAAAACATTGATAATAATAAAACAGTATAGTTTTCAACTTTGATAATAATAAGAAATGTTTCTTAAGCAGCAAATCATCATATTAGAATGATTTCTGAAGGATCATGTGACACTGAAGACTGGAGTAATGATGTTGAATACACACACACACACGCACGCACACACACACACACACACACACACACACACACACACACACACACACACACACACACACACACACACACACACACACACAGTATTCAGTGCTTACAACTATATATATATATAGTTGTAAGCACTGAATAAATATGGCTGCTTTGAAAGACCTTGAGTGACCTTAAATGAATGCCACTGTACTAGTGTTTCAATATGCAATATTTCATCTTTCTGTTGCTTTTGATAACATAGTGTGTCAGAGTATATTTCACTATATTGCAAGTCTTCTGAATAGGTTTATGTGAGGAGCAGACTGGAATTTAAGTTGTTTTCGTTGATAATAATCCTTCCATCCAGTAAGATTTTATCATGTTTTTTTTTTCTTTTTTCAAATGGGATTTTTTCACTAGGCAAAATATCGTAATAGCCCACCTCTCCTTCATAAACTTCTAACCTTAAGTAAAAAAAATAAGTATTGCTTGTCTTAAATTAATAATACATGCCCTGCATCTAAACAGATCATATAATACTCAAAGATGCTATCTGCAAAACATGTGCAACATATAAATGCCAGTAAGCACAAATATTTCCTCATCTTCATACTGCACAGTCTTGACAGTTCTTGAGTATTCAATAGATACCTTAGACAAGGGGCTTTCAATTCAGCAGCTATCTCCCCCCCCCAAAGCCTTTCAAACTGACAAGTGACTGACAGCACAGTTGTCACTCATTCACAGCTGCCATGGATGACAAAACACACACTGGGAAAACACTGTTGTTGAAATACGCTGTACACATGCGGTGTGGGAGGAGGGTGATAGAATTCAAGCGGTCACTTTGTCATTATGCAGTTAAAAATGTGCAAAATTCAGATATTTCCATCAGTGTTGATGATGTGTCTGAGCTCCAGGGACCAAAGCCCCTATTCTATAGGAAGCACAAATTGTCATTTTCAGTTTCGTGACAGTGAGGCATCATGTTTGAAGACAGCAACCAATAACAATGGCTCGACATTTGAGAAATGCTGCAAACAACACTTAATTTCAGTGGCCTTAGAAAGTATTTGGACACTTTATAGACAAACAAACAATAAATAAATAAATAAATAATGTAAAACATGTGCAAGTGGAATTTATTTTAAAGATATGCAAGCATTTTGCAAATTAATTTATTCAGGTCAAAGAAATATCCATTGAATTTATCAAAAGTGAAAGTAAATGTAACAAATGTTACCAAAACTTGTATTTCAAATATTTTTTTTTTTTTCTTTTGAATAAATTATGATACATCTTCAAAAATATAAAAAGATTAAATTATAATAAAATTTTCACGTTTTTGGTTCTGTTTCACATTCGTGATTTCAAGTCTTTTATTTTGAAATTAGTCATAGTCATGTTTCCTGTTTTGTCATGTGATTCCCTGTTCACCTCATGTGGTTCCTTGGTTTATAGGTGCGTTCACGCCATGTTGTAATTACAGTAATAATTCTGAACTGTAAGAAGTCTTCATTTGCTTGTAGAACTTATTACAACATGTAAACTCGTAATTTTCTGAGAGCTATGACTTGTGTCACATGACCACTGCAGATTTAAGGTGTTCGAACTGAAGTGGCATTCATTGAACTTAATTGGGCTCCTTGAATTTAAATTACACTAAAATTACTTAAAAAAAAATGAGTTGAATCTCGTCTAACTTATAAAAGAAAAGTTGAAATGGCTTAAATTATTTTTGAGTTGAAGTAACTTAAAAACATGTTGTTATTTAACATATACATTTTTTACAGTGTACAGAGCTTTATTTTCAGTAATATGACATGGTGTGAACACAGAATTTGTGTCATGTTCTCATTGGTTCATTGTCTTATCTCTTGTTATCAGTTCTGTCTTTTTTATTGGTTCTTGTTTATTAAGTCAAGTCAAGTCAAATTTATTTATATAGCGCTTTTACAATTGGTAATTGTTTCAAAGCAGCTTTACATATTAGAAGCACAGAAAAAAGGGAAGTGGTTAAAAATAAGCTGTACAAACAAGCGTGGTAATATGTAACATATACAATATGGTGCTACATTAAGCCAATGTCGGCTGACTCCCAGGGGTGGAAAAAAACCCCTAGGAGAAAAACCCAGCATGCTAACACTGGGAAAAAAGTCCTAGGAGGGAAAAAACCCCTTGGAAGATATATATATAATATATGTAAATGGATATGGAGATCAAAATCTGAATTATACATTTTTATTATAGAGATTAAAAATAGATTATATATAAATATATGTAAGCGGATACGGGGATTAAAAATACGGGGGTTTATTAGTTCCACTTCATCATTGGTTGTTGTTGTCATGTGTTTTTCCCATGATCATGTATTTAAGCCCTGTAGTTTGTCATGTATTGAAGTTATGCTGTTCCAGGTCATTGTCTCAAGTCAAGTTTATAGCGCCATGTCAGCTGCATTACAAATATTTTATAATATTATCTTTTTTTTTAATGATTTTTTTTTTAATGATTTTTAAATATTTCAAGGCCGATATCAGTATCTAAACATTTTTGGGAACCACTGTATCTCCCTTGTAGGGAAGCTTGTTTCTGTCACTAAATAAATATAAAAAAGGTAATTGCAACATTTTATCTCACAATTCTGACTTTTTTTCTTGCAATTGCGAGATTTAGACTCACAATTGTGAGATATAAAGTCAGAATTGCGAGATATAAACTCATAATTGCGATATAAAGTCGGAATTCTGAGAAAAAATGTCAGTCTGTTTTCCCTCACAATTGGACATAACACACAATTGCAAGTTTATATTTCACAATTCTGAATTATAACCCGCAATTCTGACTTTATAAAACAATTCTGACTTTATATCATACAATTCTGACTTTATATCATACAATTCTGACTTTATAACCCGCAATTCTGACTTTATAACACAATTCTGACTTTATAAGTTGCAATTCTGACTTTATAACACAATTCTGACTTTATATCACACAATTCTGACTTTATATCTCACAATTCTGACTTTATAACCCGCAATTCTGACTTTATAACACAATTCTGACTTTATATCATACAATTCTGACTTTATAACCCACAATTCTGACTTTATAACACAATTCTGACTTTATAACCCGCAATTCTGACTTTATAACACAGTTCTGACTTTATATCATACAATTCTGACTTTATAACCCACAATTCTGACTTTATAACACAATTCTGACTTTATAACCCGCAATTCTGACTTTATAACACAGTTCTGACTTTATATCACACAATTCTGACTTTATATCACACAATTCTGACTTTATATCACACAATTCTGACTTTATAACACAATTCTGACTTTATATCACACAATTCTGACTTTATATCATACAATTCTGACTTTATAACCCGCAATTCTGACTTTATAACACAATTCTGACTTTATATCATACAATTCTGACTTTATATCACACAATTCTGACTTTATAAGTTGCAATTCTGACTTTATATCACACAATTCTGACTTTATTTCATACAATTCTGACTTTATTTCATACAATTCTGACTTTATAACTCGCAATTCTGACTTTATAACACAATTCTGACTTTATATCATACAATTCTGACTTCATAACACAATTCTGACTTTATATCATACAATTCTGACTTTATAAGTTGCAATTCTGACTTATATCTCATAATTCTTACTTTATAACTCACAATTGTGAGTTTTTATATCTCGCAATTCTGAGAAAAAAAAGTCAGAATTGTGAGATAAAAAGTTGCAATTACCTTTCTATTTTTTTTATTTCATGGTGGAAACAAGCCTCCATACCCTAGACATATTTTACAGGATAACAGGCAGTTACATTTGCTACACTGCTGCTAAATAGCTCAACTAGACTCAATGAACAGCTTTGTCTAAAGCGGTTTTATCATTTGCACTGAACTTGCGTAAATCTCTCTTAATTACATCCCTCTTTTTTTAATTATGTGGCTTGACATTTACTGTAGGCTTTCCTAAGTTAACGCTGACCAACTTTTGACCTGAGAGTCCAAAATATCCCAGACCTGGAGAACAGAAAAAAAGACTCTTCTATTCTCTCTGCTGTTTCATAAAGCAATTTCACAACATCCTGAGAAATGTCACCACTCAGGCATAAAACATTACCTTTCACAAAATTTACATGAGTAAATGTCAATAATCCCACCTGCTTTCACCAGAGATCCACACAAAGGACAAAGATTAGGATGAAATGGAGAGTGTTTGTGATAGAAAGTAAAGATTAACCTCTGTTTATAATAAATCTATGCTTAGTGTTTATCAAAACTAAACATGGCCATTCATGATTTGTAATTTCTTAATGATGTAAGTCCACAACATCATATAGGAATAAGAATTAATGTATACTAAAATGAATGCTGGAAACCTGTCATACAGATACAAACCAGACATTAAACAAGTTATTTAAACATATAGTTCAATTAAAATGAATGTTATTGCCTATTGTCTCCTAGTGACCTTGATATTATTAGACATTATGGCTTATTATTATTGACATTATTAAACCTGGGAGTCCAGAAGAATCAATTCTTCTAAACGTTGTTAATCGCCAATTGATTTCCAACTCTTGAATTGATTCCCCTAATTACTACACATCCCAGAACAGCTAAATAATGACTTCTGATTCATCCCAGTGACTCTTCCGATTCTCTTCACAAAAATGACTCATTCAGATTGATTCACTGCTTCATTCAGTGACTCTGCAAGTTATGAGTGAATCCTCATTGTGTGGCCGTCTTCTGGAAGCCAGATAGTTTATACATTTTTAAATAATATAAAAACCCATCACTTCACTTCGAAGACCTTTATTAACCCTGTGGAGCTGTATGGATTACTTTTATGATGAATGGATGCACTTTTTTTGAGCTTCAAAATCTCAAGCCCCATTCACTACCATTATAAAGCTTGGAAGAGCCAGAATATTTTTTTTTTAATATAACTCCAGTTGTGTTTGTCTAAAAGAAGAAAGTCATATACACCTAGGATGGCTTGAGGGATATCATGGGATATTTTTTCATTTTTGGGTGAACTATCCCTTTAGATCAGTATAGCTGCTAACTGGCTGTTCATATGACAAAGCGTGGTTAAAGATACACATTATGAGTTTTGTCAGAAGTACTGTACAAACCCCATTCCAAAAAAGTTGGGACACTGTACAAATTGTGAATAAAAAAGGAATGCAATAATTTACAAATCTCATAAACTTATATTTTATTCACAATAGAATATAGATAACATTTTAAAATTTTGAAAGTGAGACATTTTGAAATATCATGCCAAATATTGGCTCATTTTGGATTTCATGAGAGCTACACATTCCAAAAAAGTTGGGACAGGTAGCAATAAGAGGCTGGAAAAGTTAAATGTACATATAAGGAACAGCTGGAGGACCAATTTGCAACTTATTAGGTCAATTGGCAACATGATTGGGTATAAAAAGAGCCTCTCAGAGTGTCAGTGTCTCTCAGAAGTCAAGATGGGCAGAGGATCACCAATTCCCCCAATGCTGCTGCGAAAAATAGTGGAGCAATATCAGAAAGGAGTTTCTCAGAGAAAAATCGCAAAGAGTTTGAAGTTATCATCATCTACAGTGCATAATATCATCCAAAGATTCAGAGAATCTGGAACAATCTCTGTGCGTAAGGGTCAAGGCCGGAAAACCATACTGGATGCCCGTGATCTTCGGGCCCTTAGACGGCACTGCATCACATACAGGAATGCTACTGTAATGGAAATCACAACATGGGCTCAGGAATACTTCCAGAAAACATTGTCGGTGAACACAATCCACCGTGCCATTCGCCGTTGCCGGCTAAAACTCTATAGGTCAAAAAAGAAGCCATATCTAAACATGATCCAGAAGCGCAGGCGTTTTCTCTGGGCCAAGGCTCATTTAAAATGGACTGTGACAGTGGAAAACTGCTCCGTGGTCAGACGAATCAAAATTTGAAGTTCTTTTTGAAAAACTGGGATGCCATGTCATCTGGACTAAAGAGGACAAGGACAACCCATGTTGTTATCAGCGCTCAGTTCAGAAGCCTGCATCTCTGATGGTATGGGGTTGCATGAGTGCGTGTGGCATGGGCAGCTTACACATCTGGAAAAGCACCATCAATGCTGAAAGGTATATCCAAGTTCTAGAACAACATATGCTCCCATCCAGATGTCGTCTCTTTCGGGGAAGACCTTGCATTTTCCGACATGACAATGCCAGACCACATACTGCATCAATTACAACATCATGGCTGCGTAGAACAAGGATCCGGGTACTGAAATGGCCAGCCTGCAGTCCAGATCTTTCACCCATAGAAAACATTTGGCGCATCATAAAGAGGAAGATGTAACAAAGAAGACCTAAGACAGTTGAGCAACTAGAAGCCTGTTTGAGACAAGAATGGGACAACATTCCTATTCCTAAACTTGAGCAACTTGTCTCCTCAGTCCACAGACATTTGCAGACTGTTATAAAAGGAAGAGGGGATGCCACACAGTGGTAAACATGGCCTTGTCCCAACTTTTTTGAGATGTGTTGATGCCATGAAATTTAAAATCAACTTATTTTTCCCTTAAAATGATACATTTTCTCAGTTTAAACATTTGATATGTCATCTATGTTGTATTCTGAATAAAATATTGAAATTTGAAACTTCCACATCATTGCATTTTGTTTTTATTCACAATTTGTACAGTCCCAACTTTTTAGGAATCGGGTTTGTATTTTATGAAATAAATATAATGGAACTTACATTTGTGTTTTATTTAGCATTAAATTCAATTGTTGGACTGTATTATGCTGCTTCTGAAAAGTCATTAAAAGCTCTCTGTAAACACTTAATTTGGCAATGGAATTGAATGTCTTTTTTCTGAAATATATAATAAAATATTAAATTAATAAAATGTATTTGGTTATTGCCAAGTATTTCTCTCTCTCTCTCTCTCTCTCTTAGTCCTTTAAAAGACATCGCAAACTTTGGATTGAGCAATAATCTCCTAAAACATAATGCTGCCAAAAACATTTTGTCTGTGGCTTTACTGTAAAATTGTAAACAGACTAACAAAACAGGCAATATGACTCATTGTAAGGGACACAGCAGCTAATTAAATTTAATGAAATCATGTTTGACAAATGTTCCCTCAAAACTAAATAGAAAACATTCAAAAAAGAATATGTATCACACTACAGATCTGCCTTGGCTTCCTTCATTAAAAAACAAACATTAAACATTTCACCCCCACACAGGGAATGTTTTGGCTGTTTTCAGTGGCTTGTTGCACTCTAATCTACGAGCATGACACCTCAGCTCTTTTCATAACAGACCATCCAGGGGTGACCAATCCAATCAGGCTGTTTAATCCGCCAAATCTAGTCCCTGGATCCCGACCTTATGCATCTATTAGTAGAGCTGATCCCACTAGGTAATTGGAAGCCTGCAGTGCTCATCTACATAACTCCCTTCCTACATATTCTAGCCTGGTTTTGGTCAAGTCAGCACTGCAATGTTTTATTCCAAGAAGGTACAAAGGGATATTCCATGCTTGAAATGTGAACATTTTTATCATGAAAAATTTAGCAATATGCTCATTTCAAATATTAATGAATATCTGCTGGTGTAGCAGTTAAAGCTCCTGGCTAGTAATAGGTTGCTGGTTCAAACCCATCAGCACTGTATACTTGAACAGAGTACTTGGTCCAGGGAAATTGTCCCTGTAATAAGTGTACTGTAAAGTTGCTATGGATACAAATTACTTCTAAATAACTACTCTATTTTCTGGAAAGTAAGTTGCACTGAGTCAAAAGTACATTGTTGAAAAAAAAGAAAAAAAACACCACAGATCACATCAGTGTGTAACATGTGCTTGCAGGAAAGCAGAAGATAGTTTCCAAAATGTCTCATATAAAATCCAAGAACAACAGACATGCAGGCGGGTAGTGCAACCACATATGTATTACTGAGACCAGACAAAGAGTGCAGGACAGGGAACAACAAACCGAAAGTCCATACGAACTGAAACTAAACGGAACTAAATGTGACATATCGCCCCATTCCGGCAAGACGCGACCTCGCAAGGCTTTGGTGTGACAACTGACCAAGGTGGAGCTGGCAGGACGAGGGAACCCGGAGGAGCCGCAAGTCCGAGGGTCTCCGGTGGAGCTGAAGGTGGGAGGAGCCAAGACGGAGCCGACAGATTGACAGGCCGAGATGGAGTGAAGAGTTCTGAGGCGGAGACACAGGATCCTCTCACCCTGACGCTGCTGGTGGTGACACGACCTGCGGCTCGACGTCAGAGCGGGGCTCCCACGGAGACAGCGCAGAGCTGTGAACATCTGGCTGGAGGACTGGCTGAGCTCTGGGAAGAAGGTGGTGAGAGGAGACTGGACATGACGATGGTGAGTAGGGTGACTTCCACAAACATCAGACAAATGGTTAAATCACTGTCCATGTACTGTAGGAAGATGAAGGACATAGTTCAAATTCGAGATAGTCAATGGTGTTGTTTGTAAACAGCAATGATGGCCCCGGATGAGATAGGGTGGGAAATGATGAGTCCTCGTTGAAGTCAGTCAGCCAGTCCTCTTCCGTCGTCACAAATCCCTTGTCTGCAGATGTCGTGGGCTCACTCCCCTGGTCAGATTTACAATGGAGCTCCACTTCCAGGTTAAGGGTCAGCCCTGGCTTATATTCCTGGAAAATACAGTGCTTGCAAGTAAAAGGGTGACCAGTATCCAGTAGCCGCCATCCAGTGATTTAATCACTGTCATTGTGAATCGGGGTAATGCAAAACATTTTGTGAGCGAACGCAAAGTTTCTTGGGGGAACGCAAACATTTTGTGAGTAAACGCAAAGTTTCTCTGGGTAACGCAAAACATTTTGCGAATGAGCACAACGTTTCTTGGGGGAACACAAACATTTTGCAAGTGAACGTAAAGTTTCGTGGGGGAACGCAAACATTTTGCAAGTGAACGTAAAGTTTCATGGGGGAACGCAAACATTTTGCGAGCGAACGCAAAGTTTCGTGGGGGAACAAACATTTTGCGAATGAACAGTTTCTCTGGGTAACACAAACATTTTGCGAGCGAACGCAATGTTTCGTGGGGGAACACAAACATTTTGTGAGTAAACGCAAAGTTTCGTGGGGGAACACAATCATTTTGCGAATGAACAGTTTCTCTGGGTAACACAAACATTTTGCGAGCGAACGCAAAGTTTCGTGGGGGAACGCAACATTTTGCGAGCGAACGCAAAGTTTCGTGGGGGAACGCAAACATTTTGCGAGTGAATGCAAAGTTTCGTGGGGGAGCGCAAACATTTTACAAGCAAACGCAAAGTTTCTCTGGGGAATGCAAAGGTTCGTGGGGGAACACAATAATTTTGCGAATGAACAGTTTCTCTGGGTAACACAAACATTTTGCGAGTGAACGCAAAGTTTCGTGGGGGAACACAATCATTTTGCGAATGAACAGTTTCTCTGGGTAACACAAACATTTTGCGAGCGAACGCAAAGTTTCGTGGGGGAACACAAACATTTTGTGAGCGAACGCAAAGTTTCGTGGGGGAACGCAAACATTTTGCGAGCGAATGCAAAGTTTCGTGGGGGAACACAAACATTTTGCGAGCGAACGCAAAGTTTCGTGGGGGAACGCAAACATTTTGTGAATGAACAGTTTCTCTGGGTAACACAAACATTTTGCGAGCGAACGCAAAGTTTTGTGGGGGAACACAAACATTTTGTGAGTAAACGCAAAGTTTCTCTGGGTAACGCAAAACATTTTGCGAATGAGCGCAAAGTTTCTTGGGGGAGCGCAAACATTTTACAAGCAAACGCAAAGTTTCTCTGGGGAATGCAAAGGTTTTGCAAGCAAATGCAACGTTTTTCAGGGGAACGCAAACATTTTACAAGCGAGCGTAATTTTCTTGGGGAAACGCAAACATTTTGCGAGTGAACACAAAGGTTCTCGGGGGAATGCAAAGGTTTTACGAGCGAATGCAAAGCTTCTCTGGAGAACGCAAACATTTTATGAGCGAACGCAAAGTTTCTCAGGGAACGCAAAGGTTTTGCAAGCTAATGCAAAGTTTCTCGGGGGAACAAACATTTTACAAATGAACACAAAGTGTTTTGGGGGAATGCAAACATTTTGCGAGTGAATGCAAAGTTTCGTGGGGGAACACAATCATTTTGCGAATGAACAGTTTCTCTGGGTAACACAAACATTTTGTGAGCGAACGCAAAGTTTCGTGGGGGAACGCAAACATTTTGCGAGCGAATGCAAAGTTTCGTGGGGGAACACAAACATTTTGCGAGCGAACGCAAAGTTTCGTGGGGGAACGCAAACATTTTGTGAATGAACAGTTTCTCTGGGTAACAAACATTTTGTGAGCGAACGCAAAGTTTTGTGGGGGAACACAAACATTTTGTGAGTAAACGCAAAGTTTCTCTGGGTAACGCAAAACATTTTGCGAATGAGCGCAAAGTTTCTTGGGGGAGCGCAAACATTTTACAAGCAAACGCAAAGTTTCTCTGGGGAATGCAAAGGTTTTGCAAGCAAATGCAACGTTTTTCAGGGGAACGCAAACATTTTACAAGCGAGCGTAATTTTCTTGGGGAAACGCAAACATTTTGCGAGTGAACGCAAAGGTTCTTGGGGGAATGCAAAGGTTTTACGAGCGAATGCAAAGCTTCTCTGGAGAACGCAAACATTTTATGAGCGAACGCAAAGTTTCTCAGGGAACGCAAAGGTTTTGCAAGCTAATGCAAAGTTTCTCGGGGGAACAAACATTTTACAAATGAACACAAAGTGTTTTGGGGGAACGCAAACATTTTGTGAGGGAATGCAAAGTTTCTCGTGGGAACGCAAAGGTTTTGCGAGCAAACACAAAGTTTCTCGGGGGAACGCAAAAGCATTAACATGTTTTACATCCCATCTCAAATTTTTGTCTTCACCATATCCCTGCGGCTCTGTAGTATTCAGAACAGAACAGAAATAAAATAATAATACACATAAGAATAAATGAACATAAATTATAATGGTGTTCAGTATAAACAATATTTAACACAAGGTGCGGCACATTTCAGATGATAAAATATTGACTTATATACCTGGAAAATACAGTACTTGCAAGTAAAAGGGTGACCAGTATCCAGTAGCTGCCATCCAGTGATTTAATCACTGTCAGTGTGAATGGAGCTTAAGAGTGATTTGATCTAAAAGCTCATATTTATTTCCTGCACACATATAATTCTTTATTCACTTATTTATGTTTTTAGATAAAACTATAATGTATGCATTTCATTTTGAGTATGTCTGCTATAGGAATGTGCATCACTAGGCACATGTGATTAGATAGAATGTCTGATTAGGACATGAAGTGAAATAAATGATGCATTTTTCCACAAGAAAATTTCTGCATAATGATCCAGAGCTGGAACACCGACTGCAAAAGACTGGGATGTGCTGGCATGGAAGCTTTATGCCAGCTACGTTGTTGATAATACCGCAGAAAATGCTTTCACTTTGTCCCTTGAGTTGTAAAAACACACCAAAACAGTAATGCACTTACAATGGAAGTCAAAGGGACAAGGCACTGAATTGAGATAAGTGTTTAACACGGTTTCAAAAGTTTGCCATAAGACTGTGATACAACCCTGTGCATATATCCAATTTTCACCATCTGTCATGATCATTTAATGCTGGTAAACCCTGTAATGTTTATATGATATGCTCAAGTATTTACAGTAGTGGCCCTAACCCTAACATCTTCACCCTTTATTAAAATATTATTAAAAATTTGCATTAAAATTGCATAGTTGTGCTAGGAGTCAATCATTTTATTTGTGATAACACGATGCAACATGCCAAATTGTGCAGACATCATTTATGGCCAGGCAGTCATACAAAGAAATTAAGAACACATTGCAAAAACAAGAGTGAACCAATGAAATATTAATAACTGATTATGTTGTAGTCAGTGTATACTTTTTTTTTTCTGTGAGCTTTTTGTTTTTCTATGCATTTCTTTTTTTATTACATAGTAAAATTAAACCTGTAGCTGTAGTTTGCCTGTTTCTGCCAAATTATTTTGACAAATATTTTCCTCATATTTAATCAAACTTGTAAGGTCATTAAAAACAAATATCCTCTCCAGACTTCACTTATGGCCTCTACTGTATACATTTTTTTTTTTTTTTTTTTTTTTTTTTTTTTTTTTTTTATGATGCATGGTATTTCTTATGCAAAATTGGAAGAAAATGTGGAAAAAGTAGTCTTGGTGATGTGGTTGCATCTTTATCTTTTCTTTTTTTTTTCATAGTATGTGTTATTTATTTATTTTATTTTTTTACAGTATTTTTATATGCCGCATTTTGTGTGGACAACAGAAAGACAAGCAACCACTTTGTGGAAGCTAACGTGGATCTAATTTAAAAATGAAGAATATCACATATGCTTCTTATAATACTTAACCCAGAACATTGCTTTATTTTAAGAAAACAAATTAGATTAAATATTATTACATTTGCATTACTCCACAGGGTTTACACAAGGAGTGCGGGTGGTATAAAAATAGCAACTTGCTTAAAAAGTTCCTAACAAATATAACTAGACAGCTACTCTTACTGTTAACAGTGCAACGCCAATTTAGTCCATTGTGGGTCCTTCATTTGACGCCAAAAACAAATCATCACAAAGCTGGTTTCTCTCAACAAGCTTAAACGAAGTTGCAAGAAACAAATTTAACAAAGATTTACTCAATCGAAAAGACAAACCACCCTTGATGAATTTCAATGTCCTCCTCTCTCCTTTAACAAATAACATCAATCCTCCTCCTGATGTTTTCCATCGCACCATAATATCTAATTTTCCCAGCAGTTCCCTAGTCATGTTGCACACGGTCACCATTGCGGGTACAAGAGGTTTAGAAATTGATTCCTCTTAAAATAAGACAGCTGAGGCCTCTCTGAACACTCTTGCGCTATAGAGAGACCCTATACCCACTACAGTATATCAAGCATCCAGTCAATAGTATGGGATAGAGGAGACCAGAGAGGTGACGCCACAGTGGGTGATCACAGCAGGATCATCTCACGGATGATTTAAAGGACAGATAACCTATGGAGCATGCTGCTTGAAGAATAAAGTTCAGCGACGGCCTCCACCAGCAAGATAAACTGTGGGAGACACCGCTAGCTGGTAAACAATATCTCCAGCACAGCATCCACATCAGGCTTTCTGTGATTTCGCCTCCTGCCTGAAGAACCTCTCATTATGTGCTTTGTGTTGCATGAGCTTTCTCCATGGATCTGTGGGTGTTCTTCTCTGGAGATCTCGGCTTGTATTTAATAACAGCATTTGATAGAGGCAGAGAACTCAATTGCAGCTAGAATATTTGAGACCCCAAACAAGACTGGCAAGACCAAGATGCTTTCCATGCTTATTTTATAAGCATGCACACACACACACACACACACACACGCACGCACGCATGCACACACAATAAATGCAGTGGTGACTATAAGAGACTTCTTTCAAAAAATATTTAAAAAAAAAATCTTACCAACCCTAAACTTGGGCTGAATCATCATAGCACACATTTAACCATACTATCATTATATTTAACTTTAAATATAATTAAAAACTATTTAAGGACAAAAGCAGCCATGCGATTTTTTTATTCTTTTCTCCAGATAATTTAAAAATGCAATATAATTTCTATTATAATTTCTTGAGATATGTTTCATGTAAAGACTATGTAAAAAGCGCTTCAAGGCCTTTAAGCACATGCTTAAAAAGGTTTTATGTTTTATTTAGCAAGCCTGTTACCACCTAGATCAAAGATGGAAAAGACCATTTACAGCCAAAACAGGCAATTTACTAAGGAAATATACACTGTAAAAAATGACTGTGATTTTAACAGTAAAAGACTGTAAAAATGCTGCGGTGAAAAACTGTCAATTGGTTTACAGAAAGTTTCCGTACTATATACGGTGAATAACTGTAATAGATCTAACGGTACATTTAATGTAATTTTACGGTAAAATACCGTTAAATTCACAGTTTTTGGAAGTGAAAAAGAACAATTCATTGTAAAATTTACAGTGAAAAACCGTAAATTGACATTCCTACAATTCCCTGCGTGACACTTCACATTTGATATATTTTCGTTGAAATAACTCTGTTTCTTCTTAGTTTTTCTCATTTTTTTTCTAATCAGTTATGTAGGGTTTTATGTTACATCTAATGTTGTTAAATTAATGTTTATTGCATTTTTAAAATTTCATGCATGTTACCATGATGGTGTTTAGTGTGTGTGTGAATGACACTGTGTGCACCTTCTATATGTTAGTATTGTGCTTCTCAGCTTGTGGAAAAGCTGCTTGTGATGAGCTTTGATTCATCATGTGACTCTTATCACCACTGTGTTTGGTGACTGTCAGTGTATTATAAAGGTACAAAACAGATATTAGTACTTCATTAGGTTGGTAAATTAACATTATATCAGTTAATGAAATACGTTATTTTACCGTAAATTTTACTGGGATTTTTTTTTTACAGTGTGTAACAATGATGTTAATATTACTGAAATCCAATGTTAAATATACATATTTAAAATGTAAAATTCACATGTAACTCTGTAAGTATGTTTACGGTTTGATGTCATTTTTACAGTATTGTTCTGGTAACCACAGCTGCCGGTATTTTTCCGTAGAAACAACGGGATTTTTTTTACAGTGTATGTTTTAAAGGTGCCATCAAACGTTTTTTTACAAGATGTAATATAAGTCTAAGGTGTCCCCTGAATGTGTCTGTGAAGCTCCAGCTCAAAATACCTCATAGATTTTTTTTAATGAATTTTTTTAACTGCCTATTTTGAGACATAATTAGAAATGCGCCGATTCATGCTGCTGCCCCTTTAAATTGCGCGCTCTCCGCCCCCTCCAGAGCTCTCGACTCTATCACTGCATAAACAAAGTTCACACAGTTAATATAACCCTCAAAATGGATCTTTACAAAGTGTTCGTCATGCAGCATGTCTAATCGCGTAAGTATGGTATTTATTTGGATGTTTACATTTGATTCTGAATGAGTTTGATAGTGCTCCGTGGCTAAAGCTAATATTACACACTGTTGGAGAGATTTATAAAGAATGAAGTTGTGTTTATGAATTATAGTGTTTAAAAATGAAAATAGCGACGGCTCTTGTCTCCGTGAATACAGTAATAAACGATGGTAACTTCAACCACATTTAACAGTACATTAGCAACATGCTAACGAAACATTTAGAAAGACAGTTTACAAATATCACTAAAAATATCATGATATCATGGATCATGTCAGTTATTATTGCTCCATCTGCCATTTTTTGGTGTTGTCCTTGCTTGCTTACCTAGTCTGATGATTCAGCTGTGCACAGATCCAGACGTTAATACTGGCTGCCCTTGTCTAATGCCTTGAACATGAGCTGGCATATGCAAATATTGGGGGCGTACATATTAATGATCCCGATTGTTACGTAACAGTCGGTGTTATGTTGAGATTTGCCTGTTCTTCGCAGGTCTTTTAAACAAATGAGATTTATATAAGAAGGAGGAAACAATGGAGTTTGAGACTCACTGTATGTCATTTCCATGTACTGAACTCTTGTTATTCAACTATGCCGAGGTAAATTCAGTTTTCAATTCGATGGCATCTTTAAAGCTTTTTAACAGTTATTGGGGTAGAGCCAAAAACCTAGGACTAGTTCGCGAAAGTAGGTTTTTGAAATAATCTCCAATATTTAACGATTCGACTGACAGCGGTGGTCCTAGAGGCAAAGTTGCTC